>NC_057867.1:81567560-81680632 GCF_019393635.1 Dromiciops gliroides | reverse complement strand
CTTCCCTTTCCCTTCCCTTCCCTACCTTCCCTTCTTCCCTTCCCTTCCCTTCCCTTTCCCTTCCCTTCCCATTCCCTCCCTTCCACCTTCCCTTCCCTTCCCTCTTCCCTTCCCTTCCCTTCCCTTCCCCTTCCCTATCCCTTCCCTTCCCTTCCCTTCCCTTCCCTTCCCTTCCCTTCCCTATCCTTCCTTTTCCCTTCCCTTCCATCCTTCCTCTTCCTTCCCTTCCCTTCCCTTCCCTTCCCTTCCCTTCCTCCTTCCCTTCCCTTCCCATCCCTTCCCTTCCCTTCCCTTCCCTTCCCTTCCCTTCCCTTCCCTTCCCTTCCCTTCCCTTCCCTTCCCTTCCCTTCCCTTCCCTTCCCTTCCCTTCCCTTCCCTTCCCTTCCCTTCCCTTCCCTTCCCTTCTACTAAGGAAATGCTAGATCCAACTGAATTGTACATGTCCTTGCATCCAGCAGCACTGTTGCTGAAGTCTATGCCCCCAAGGAGATCAGGAAGGACTTTTCTTTTACACACACCCATTTGTTCAAAAGCAGACCAAACCAAACCACTTACAGCAGCACTTTTACAGGGGCATAGAATTAGAAAATGCAAAGGTGCAAACCCATTGGGAATGGCTGAACAAGTTTTTGCGAAAGAATGGGATGCAATACTGATGGTGAGCTCTAAGAAGTGACAAAGGGGATGGTTTCAAACAAACCTGGAAGACTTGTATGAACTGCAGCCGAGTAACCAGGAAAACAGTTTACACAGCGACAACAACATTATAAAGACAAATAACTTTGAAAGACTTTAGATGTCTGATCAATACCATGATCAGCCACAATTCCAGGGGAAGAAGACTCATGATGAAATCTGCTATCTAGCTCTACAAAGAGAGAGGATGGACTCAAAATGCAAATTGAGTAGTCTTCCTTTCGTCGTCGTCCTCCTCCTCCATTTCTTCTTCTTCTTCTTCTTCTTCTTCTTCTTCTTCTTCTTCTTCTTCTTCTTCCTCCTCCTCCTCCTCCTTTTCCCCTTCTTCCTCCTTTTCCTTTTCCTCCTCCTCTTCTTCTTTCTCCTCTTCCTATTCTTCCTCTTCTTCCTTTTCCTTCTTTTCCTTTTCCTCCTCTTCTTCCTCCTTTTCCTTCTCCTTTTCCTCCTCCTCTTCTTCTTCCTCCTTTTCCTTCTCCTTTTCCTCTTCCTCCTCTTCTTCTACTTCTTTCTCCTCTTCTGCCTCCTCCTCTTATTCTTTCTCCTTTTCCTTTTCCTTTTCCTCCTCCTCCTCCTCCTCCTCAAAGACAATGTGGAAATTTGTTTTGCATGACTATATGTTTTCAATGGGTTTTGTTTTTCTTTCCTTTTCAAGGAGAAGAGGCATGAAAGTAGGGGAGGTGGGAGGGAGAGAATTTGGACATAAAAATAAAATACAATTGGATTTAAATTTTTCAAAGGACTTGCTCCTTGTCCTTAAGGAGTCTAAAATCTAGTATGACCAAGGGTCACATGCAATAACAGAGTAGCATGGTTGAGTCTGAGGCAGCTGGAGCACTTGGCCTCTCTCACTGAAAGAGCCCCTACCTCAGGAAGCACATACAACTAGGCTTCAGTCCAGGGGAGCCTGGGCCCTCAAGTGAGGGGTTGGCTTCTATTTCCTGTTCTCTCTGGTTCTTTCCATTCCTATCCAAGGGCCCTACGAGAATCTCTGAGAAATCAGTCCTGGCTAATGTCCAGTTCAGTTTGGTTCAATTGTCTGTCAGTCATGTCTGACTCTTTGTGACCCCATTTGGGGTTTTGGCAAAGATACTGGAATGGTTTGACATTTCCTTCTCCAAATCCTTAAAATTCAAATGGGCAAAATGGAAGCCAATGACTCCATGAGACATCAAGAAATAAGAAATACAAGGCAAGAGACTGAACAAAATAGAAAAAAAATGTGAAATATCTCATAAGAAAAGCAATTGATCTGGAAGATCAATTGAACCTAGACATCACTTTTCAAGAACTTGTAAAGGAAACTTCCTCAGCAGACCTCAGTTTCCTCAACTGTAAGACGGGGAGAAGAATAGCCCCTATCCCCTAGGGTTGTTGTGAAGATCACACTAGATGATGTTTGTAACAGGTATGTAGCAGCATGGTGCATGGAGAATGGTCAGCCAGGTACCCTGTGATCCTCCTCCCCTCCCCTCCCCTCCCCTCCCCTCCCCTCCCCTCCCCTCCCCTCCCCTCCCCTTCCCTTCATCAGAGCTGCCCCTCCCCTGGGAGAGTTCAAAGATTCCTTGGGGCATTGGGATTTCTAGGTTTCTTGGGGTCCCACTGCATTCCCATAACATTCCCCCCTCCCCTCCCCTTTGATGTCCAGTCTGCCATCTCTCCCTTGGGGGTTCGATAAGTACATACCTTCTTTATTTCTGAACTGTCTCTTTTGATTGTGTTAATTTATTAGGAACATTTATTAGGAAAGAGGGTTTGGATACCCAAGGGGTGCCAGGGTGGGTAATGTGAGGCTGAAAGGTCTCAGATGTTCATGGCCAAAGGTAGGAAACACAGGGTGGTGACCCTGGCATGGGCACCACAGTGCAGGTGCCCTGATGGTGATGAACCAGTAAAGACTCCACAGGTGTCAAACTGTGAAAATCTGCTGCTTGGGACTGATGAGTCCAAGGGTTACAGCTTAGTCAGGAACTGATTTTCAAAAGCTCCAGTTTTTAATTCAAGTAGTCCACATCACTTTGTGTAAAAGAGAGAGAGAGAGAGAGAGAGAGAGAGAGAGAGAGAGAGAGAGAGAGAGAGAGAGAGAGAGAGAGAGAAAGAAAGATAACCACCACCATTCAAATTACACTCCTCTGGACCTGTTTGAGGACAGAGGTCTCAATTCCCCTTCCCTTAGGCAGACAGGTCACATGGTCCTGAGCTGGTCTCAACTAGGTCCTCTTCCAGGAGGATTGAAGAATTTCCCTGTGCCCCTTCCCCATTACCTAAGAACTCAAAGAATAATTATGGAAATTAGGGTAAAGAATACTGCATTCTGGTTAGCTAGCTTTCCCAAATAGATTGTAACCGTTAAGTAATCCAGCCAGTGATGAACAAGTGGAGGGTCCACTTGTTAGGGACTGGGGATTAAAAAGGGGCCTGTGAGCCCTTACTCTCTGCACTTGCTGTCTGTATCACTTATTTGCAAGTGTCCATTCTCTAGAGAATGAGAATAAATGAGGCTTTGACACATCGCCTCTGAGTTCCAGAGTATTGAGCAGGGGTCATTTTCCTCTCAAAAGAGAAAAAGAGGGGCAGCTAGGTGGTGCAGTGGATAGAACACTGGCTCTGGACTCAGGAGGACCTGAGTTCAATTGGGACCTCAGACACTTGACACTTACTAGCTGTGTGACCTTGGGCAAGTCACTTAACCCCAATTGCCTCACCAAAAAAAAAAGAGAGAGAGAGAGAGAAAGAAAAAGAAAAAAAAAGAAAGAAAAAGAAAAGAAGAAAAGAAAAATTAGGGAATAAAGTAAGATCCTTTGCCTCCTACATCAAAGTTTCCATGGATAACCAAACTTCCTAATATGCTGAAGCTACCTCCCCCCAGGGGACAGCAGCTGGCAATATGTCTCTACATTATGGGCCCCAAATTTGCAAGTATTTAACTAATTGGTAGATCTTGACCCAATATGACTCCCATCACTATTGGCTAACATGGGGTTCTTTTGATCAGGATAAAATAAGTTTCCTTGAGAAATGTTTTGATGAAGACAGTAAGCAAATTAAATATTATGAATGGGAATCTTTGAATAAATGGTTATTTGAAACCACCAGATGAGAAGCCTCTTGTAACTTGGGTTCTTTTTTATTTATTTTTTAATAAAAAAGAAATTTATGAGAAGAGAGAAATATGGGGGGGGGACAGATCACCTTGGTGACTGTCCCCCTGCAGTAAGGGAAGACTGGTCCTTTGTATCTTTACCAGACAAAAGGGAGGGAAGGGCATTACAAAGAACTGGGAGGGAAATGTAACAACAGGAAAGGGGATCTTGGAATAATGAGGCATCAGTAAGATATGCAGCACTCATCTATATCTTGCATATCAGTGTACCAGGGTCATACTCCCCAACACCCATTCCTGAGGTGGGAGGCAGAGCTGCCTCTCCCCTGGGAGAGTTCAAAAATTCCTTGGGGGTTGGGATCTTTAGGTTTCTTGGGGTCCCACTGCATTCCCATAACATTCCCCCCCTCTTATTTCTGGGGAGAAAGGGGTGAAGGTTTGTCTTCTGTAGTTTCTTCAAGGCTGAAAAATGGGGCATGGAGATGTATTTGTCTATTAAGGAGAGAGGGAGTGAGAGGTCTTATGGGCACAGTCCAAGGGTCTCAGAGGCATCACTGTGGCTTCAGTGAAAGCTTTAATTCTAGAAGTAACTAAAGCAGTGACAGTATTACAAATACAAAATCCATATACAAGATGCATGCAATGACCAAAATTATAGATATGGAAACCACCGTGAAGTCCAGGATGGAGAGCTGCAGATCAATTGGCTGTCAGTGTCTGCCATGATATACATGCAGCACAAAGTATATTACTCCACCTTCAGCAGCAAATAAATAGTCTAAGGCTATCCTATTGTCCATTACTACATTGGCCAAAGAATCTAGGGACTCTTGGAGGTCCTCAAGGCCTAAAGTGGTTTCATTAGAAATCTTTTCAATTAGGGGACAGCTAGGTGATGCAGTAGATAAAGCAACAGTCCTGGATTCAGGAGGACCTGAGTTCAAATCGGACCTCAGACACTTGACACTTACTAGCTGTGTGACCCTGGGCAAGTCACTTAACCCTCATTGCTCTGCAAAAAAAAAAGAAAAAAAAAGAAATCTTTTTAGTTGGTAAGGTCAAAGTAGTCAGGATTGCCTCATGGTCTAGGTACCCCACCAAAGCAATGGCAAAGGCCACTTTTACAGATACACCACAGGAGTTTGTCCCAAGACCGCCTTTTGTCCTATGACTTTCCTCAGGAGGAAGAGGACTTGGAGGGTTCTAACATAGGGATACATGATAATCTATAAAACCCAAGGTTCATTGACCAGAATTGATTTAGGGACTGAGGTAAGAAGTGGATAACACCATGGGACATAAAAACTTTCTTAGGAGACCATCCTAGCACAAAGAATGGCATCTCTGCATGAGATGCCAGTGGTGTTGTATAATGAACACAAACAAACCTATATCCTGGAGGAGCACAGATAGATAGCTTGGTTGACCTTAACATTGGAATAACATTAGAACATCAGAAGAATTGTTGCAGGAGACAAGTGTACCAGGTCTGAAGGTAAATTGGATTCTTTTAAGGAAAGCTTAAATACAATTTAAAAGAATAGGGAAAGAAGGGGAGAGATTTGCACCCTCCAGAATAAGTCAGAATTGTATTGCTCAGTTAAAATATGAAATCAGGGATTTATGTGTATACTGGACCAAGTCACCTGTCCCAGAAAAGATTTATCCACCCCTCCGTGGAAAAGATTAACCCTACTCACTCTGAGAATGAGGAAAGGAAGGGGGAAGTCCTTGAGTCTGCAGCTCCAATAAAAAAGTTCATTTTTAAAATCAAGGAGCATGGGGCTAATACTCTTACATTTCTTTAAATTGAATTATGTGACTTTTGACATAAATTTACAAGAGATTTAACTTGTAATTGGTGTTGATTCTCATTTGACTATTAAAGGAATTAAGCCTAGTTATTGAAAAATCTTATTTAAATCAGATGGACTCTCGTTTTGCTGGGCAGCTTTAAATGATGGCTTGTGCCTACTTCCTTTTTTGGGGGGGGCAAAGAGGGTTAAATGACTTGCCCAGGGTCACACAGCTACTAAGTGTCAAGTATCTGAGATCAGATTTGAACTCAGGACCTCCTGAATCCAGGGCCCATGCTTTATCCACTACACCACCTAGGTACCCTTTACCTACTTCTTTCTAAAAGGGGTTTCTTCTTTGTTTGGGACAAACTGCCTCAGTTTACCCAAATAATTCGAGGAGACCACCAAGTCAAGCAGAGACATATTTATCGTATTCTCATGAGAATGGGTGACCCCATGCCAGAGATGAGGTCTGCAGTAATGGGCTCATGAGTTGGGTTTTTATAGAGATTTTGATGGGGGGGGTGTCCCCTCGTGCACAGGGTGAGCTCACAATCTAACATCCAATCCTGTCTCACCCAGGGTGCATGTTTAGCTCGTGATCAGGGTATGAATGGATACTCAGCTATGTCCAAGAGCTAGGGGGAAAGGGGAGGGGGAAAGTGTGAAACCACGGGTAAGGAGGGACAAGGGGGAAGAAGGGAGTGATGTTACCAGGAGCTGGTTCGGGGCCGGGCGGGGGAGTTAGGACTTAGGAATGCAAAAGGGGAGGTAGTATGAGGGTGGGGTCTGGATCTATGCTAGCAAGAGACATCTTCTCCTGCCTGGTCATAGCAACAGCTTAACTAACCCATAACAAGGACTGGGGGTTTGGAATGTAGGCAAGGAGGGAAAAGGGGTGGTATCAGGGTACATCAGGTTCAGTAAGGCAAGATACATGATTTCTGTTGTTAGCAATGAAATAAAACATGAGCAAAATGATCTGACTATAACAGGGACTGGGGGCTAGGTACTCTCCAGACCCCATCCTCAGAATCTGAACTGATTCAAGTCCACCTATCCCATACATTCTTTATATTTTGCCTATGTGTCTGTCTTTTTTTGGTCTGTGCTTGTATCTTTGTAAAATGTAGGAAAATCTTTGTCTTGTGTCATATCTGCATTATTTGTACATTCTGTTACCTTGAAAGATTTCTAAAAAAGAAAATGCAACCAGCCAGAAAAACTTCTAAGGGCTGTATACAAAGGGTTTAGAACATTGGGAAAGATTAATGAACTTTCATAGTTGAAGCAATTGTCCCAATAAGCAGGACTAGCTCCTGCTTTAGACATTCTGCAGGAGATTAGGTTACAAGAAAAGAGAAAAGGAAAAACTCAAAAAAACTCCTGCAAGACACTTTAACCTCTGTCATTTCAGCTTTAGCCACATTGGAATTATAGAAATAAAGTCAGATATTCAATGTTTGTAGAACTCCTAAAAACATCTTAGTAGATTTTAGAGATTTGGATGTTAAAAAAGGTTTGGAGATTAATCATTAAAGATTTTGGAGTTTAATCACTTTAAGATTGCAGGGGAGAACTACTGGGACTTTGGGTAATCCCAGGAACTCACTCCCTTCTGAAATATCTGGGCAAGTTTTGGGGTACCACTCTGTAGAATTTGTTTTAAGGAGAAATAAGAATTAAATTAGATGTTTTAGAAGTGGCACTTAAATAGTTTGTTCCCCTCAAGATTGATACCTTCATTGTTTGAGTGGAATGGAATTTGGAAGTAATCCAAGAGTGAAGAAAAAATAAATAAATGGTTTCTACTTTATAACCCCCATTTGTTAACTGTTTCTTGACCATGAAAAGCCAGAACACAAAGAATAAAAACTTACAAACAACACCAGCCCAATAGTATAATCTCACAGGGGAGATCATGGACTTTTATTGAAATGGAAGATTCCAAACATTGCTGATGAAAAGCCTAGAGTTGCACTGACACTTCAAAGTGAAAACAGCATTCAACAGAAGGAGGCCCAAACTCCCAAGTAAAAGCTTGTCTCGATCCATTTCTGGGGCTAAAGTCCCATCAATGAGCCACTCCCTAGTATCATCAAGCCAACACAGAAACCTAAGGTGAGTGATATGGTAGAAGGTGGGAAGGAGAGAGGTGTATTCTGCTGATCCCTAGGGCTTTCTCCTTGGTGGATGGGAGACCTGAACTGAAGGACAGACTCTGGGGAGATAGACAAGATCATTGGAGAGGGAAGAAGACTTGTCTTGACTTTTATGGGCCCAGCCAATCAAACCATCATTTATTAAGTGCCTGGTGTGTATATGACAGACACTGTGATCAAGTACCTATCCTTTGTACTCTGCGTTTTTCACCAGGTAAAAATAAAGGCTGTCCTATATTTCTTAGGTGTTTTGCCTGATTGCTCACGTGCAAGCTTAAGGTCCTTTAACTTTTCTTTGTGGAGAAATAAAACCCAAATTTTTGTGTCCCATGGAAAACCATGGTTTGGTGGCAAAAAACTGTTTTAAGAGGGAGAATTATATTAAGGAAGAAGTTTGGCTACCATGGAGTCAGAGGCCCAGGATTCAAATGCTGCCTCTGATGCTTAGGTCCTGTGTGCCTATGGGCACCAACTTAATTTATTGGGCCTCAGTTTCTTCTCACCTGGCTAGGAGGAGCTCAGTGAGGTCACCAGAGTGCCTGGGATCATGTCTGTTCCCTTCCCTGAGGCATGTCTCATAGCAACAGCTGCTTCCTTGAAGTGTCTTCTAGTGCATCCTATTCTGCAGTCAGTTTCTATGTTTCCCTTTCTCTGGCTCTGCCCTGTCTTTCTCTGCATCTCTGTTTGTCTTTGTTTTATTTTCTGTCTCTCATTATATATGATATACATGCCTGTGTGCGGATATGTGTGCGTGGGTGGGTATCTCCTGATATTTGCTGGCCCCTGGTAATTTAGATCTGCTCCCAGCTGACAGTCCAGGACAAAGCTGGGAAGAATCCTTCCCCTCCTCCCACCTAGTGATCATAATGGAGGCCAGATAAGGAGGTAGCCTGAGTGCCAGCAACTCAGGATTCCAGGTATCCTTGGCAACCACCAGTTGCCATGGCAACCAGTGATTAGAATGAGCTGCAGCTGCCTCACTGGACACTACATTGTGCCTCTAGAGACATTATATTCCACCAAAGGTGGAATCTGGATTTCCATTGGAAATGGTGTGAGACCCCCTTCCTATTCCCTGCTCTTTGAACAAGTCATGGTCAAGCATCCTGGGGCCCAGGGTTTGGACTTTTTGGCACAGTGGGCTTCAATGCCTGTTTATGCCTTCACATTTACATTGATTAAATGATTCACTTCATCAATAATTTGCAGTGATTGAGCCAAACCAGCTAGCATCAGTGACTCATACAATGGCAGGGGGGTGAGTTCTGCTAGCCTTACATGGCTTCATTTGTGCTACCTAGCAAGGGAAAAATTTATTTTGTATTTTCTATTCAGTTATTACTAAAATCACTGGGAGGAGGGCCTCCCTCCAGGATTGGGTAGACTACACTTGTATCACAGACACCCTAGGTTCTGCCAGAAGTCACATGGTGGGGGGAAGAACTTGGTCTTATTTAGCTTTGAAGGATCAAAGATCCAAGGTAACTGTATCAAAAGACTCAAACAGTTCCATTCTGTAATTGGAAAGATCCCTAGCATAAATTGTGTGGGCTTAGGCAAATACCCTTCCGGCAAAGATATTCAGTAGTCTGAAGATGTTCCCAGCTCTGTCTGTCTGTATACTGAGGACCTGCTACTGTAGCCAGTCTGTTTATAGTTAGAGGTCCCCCTGGAGCAGTGACACTCTGGGTTCCAAGGTCCCTTCCAGCTCTGACATTACATATTCTCTGATCTCTGGTTCCTCCCAGATCTCACGTTCTCTGATCTAAGAGTGTTTTCAGCCCTGATATTCTATGATCTGTTATCTAAATTTAATATCACCTGACATTATTACGAGCTCATTTTTAAAGTGAGCCTGGGGATTATATAATGCCCCACCTCAGTTCACAGGGGTCCCTCTTCTGAGACTGGTCATTTCTTTCATACAAACAAATTCCTAAAGGCATGACTAAATCCCTTAAGGCAGTGCTTATTATAACTGACTCCAGAAGATAGATAGATAAATAGATACAGATATATATGTATATATATGAAACCAAGTGATAATGGGGTCTATATATGTGTGTTTATGTGTATATGTATATATGTATCTGTGTGTATATATATATATACACACATACATACATACATACATACACACATACATATACACCCTGTTCTCATTTGGTTATATATATATATATATATGTATATATATATATATACAAACACATACAGATATACATTTATACATACACACCCTATTCTCATTTGGTTCTGATTAGTTGATTGATTCAGCTAATAATAGTTCTTGCCTTATTTACTTACTTTAAAGGGGATGGAATAACCAATGAAAGTCCTCAGTTTTACATACAGATCCTCTCATCTCTCACAATCTATGATTTAAGGACCCTCTTCCCCAGTATAACCCCCACCAAGGGCCAGCATGAGAGAGCATAGGAATTAATGGAATTTTCCTTACAATGATAAATAGTTTCTATCTAAAACCCAATCACTAAGCTTTATCTGTAATGGGGATAAGCTAGAAGCTTTCCCAATAAGATTAGGCATGAAGCAAGGATGCCCATTATCACCACTATTATTTAATATTGTACTATAAATGTTAGCTCTAGCAATAAGAGAAGAAAAAGAAACCGCAGGAATTGGAATAGACATTGAAGAAACAAACCCTTCATTTGTTGCAGATGGTATATATAGAGAATCCTAGAGAATAAACTGAAAACTAGTTGAAATAATCAATAACTTTAGCACAATTAAGATAAACCCACATAAATAATCAACATCTCTCTCTCTCTCTCTCTCTCTATATATATATATATATATATATATATATATATAAAACCAACAAAGCCCAGCAGCAAGAGATACAAAGAGAAATTCCATTTAAAATAATGATGGAGAATATCAAACACTTGGGAATCGACTCTGGCAAGACAAACTCAGAAAGTATAAGAACACAAAATACTTTTCATATAAAGTCAGATCTAAACAATTGGGAAAATATCAATTGCTCATGGGTAGGCTGAGTCAATATAAAAATATATAATTCTACCTAAATTATTTTACTTATTCAGGGCCATGCCAATCAAACTACCAAAAATAATTTATAGAGCTAGAAAAAATCATAAAATTATTCATCTGGAAGAAGTAAAGGTAAAAATATCAATGGAATTAATTTTAAAAAATGAGAAGGAAGGTGGACTAACCATAACAGATCCCAAACTGCATTATAAAGCAGTAATAATCTTCAGAAGTGTCTGGCACTGTTTAAGAAATGGAGTATTGTATCAGTGCAATAAATTAGGTTCACAAGTCACAGTAGTAAATGACCGTAATAATATTGTTTTCATTTGTCCTTCATTCTTGAAGAGGACCATGACATTAGGGTGATGTTATGACTTGCAATAAATTGGATTTAAGTGAGGGAGGGCTGTGCAAGGTCACCAAACTTACTGTCTCCTCCAGAGCCATCTGGGTACAGTGGTAAGTTATACATCAGGACAACTGGAGATGGCTCTGTATGGTTTTGAAGGCAATTGGGGTTAAGTGACTTGTCCAGGGTCACATAGCTAGTAAGTATCTGAGGTGAGATTTGAACTCAGGTCCTCCTGACTCCAGGGCCAGTGCTCTATCCACTGCACCACCTAGTAGCCTAGTGTTTGTTAAACCAAAATAATTCAGCTTATGGGACAAGTACTCACTACTGGACAAAAACTTCTGGGAAGACTGGAAAACAGTATGGCAGAAACAAAGTATAGACCAACATCTTACACTGTATACCAAGACAAATTCAAAATGGGTACATGATTTAGACATAAAGAGTGATACCATAGGAAAATTAGGAAAGGAAGGAATAGTTTATCTGTCAACTCTATGGAGAAAGGGATGAATTTAGGACCAAATGAGATAAAGAACATTACAAAATGTCAAATATGTCATTTGGATTACATTAAATGAAAAGGTTTTTGGACAAACAAAACCAATGCAATCATGATAAGGAAAGTAGAAAGCTGGGGAAATTTTTTCAATAGCAAATAGCCCTGATAAAGGTCTCATATATAGAGAACTGAGTCAAATTTATAAGAATGTAAGTCATTCCCCAATGGATCAATGGTCAAAGGATATGAACAGGAAGTTTTCAGATGAAGAAATTAAAGCTACCTATAGTCATATTAAAAAATTCTCTAAATTGCTATTGATTAGATAAATGAAAATTAAAACAATTCTGAGGTACCATCTCATACCTATTAGATTAACTAGTATGACAGAAAACAAAAATGATAAATGCAATGGATGTGAGAAAATTGGAGCTCTAATGCACTCTTGGTGGAGATGTGAACTGTTTCACCAATTTTGTTGTTTTTTTTTCCCTTTGGGGGGGAATGAGGGTTAAGTGACTTGCCCAGGGTCACACAGCTAGCAAGTGTCAAGTGTTTGAGGCTGGATTTGAACTCAGGTCCTCCTGAGTCCAGGGTCAGTGCTTTATCCACTGTGCCACCTAGCTGCCCCCTGTTTCACCAATTTTGGAAAGCATTTTAGAACTATGCCTAAAGGGAAAGCAAACCATGCATACCCTTTGATCCATTAATACCACTACTGTGTCTATATCCCAGAGAGATTTTAAAAAGGGGGAAAGGACCTTTTTATACAAGCATATTTATAGGAGCTCCTTTTTCCATTTTTATTTACTATTTATTTTTAAACTTTTTTATTTTAAAATTTTGAGGTCTGAATTATTTTCTTCCCTCCAGCTCCTCCCCAACTCATTGAGAAAGAAAACAATATGATACCAGTAATACGTATGAAATTATGCAAAACATATTTCCATGTTACCCATGTTGGAAGAGAAGGTAAAAAGTATACTTCATTTTGCACTCAGAGTTTATCAGTTATCTCTCTCTATCTTGAAGTGGATAGCATTTTTCTGCCTTTTTTCTTTTAATAGTATTTTATTTTTTCCCCAATAACATGAAAAGATAGTTTTCAACATTCATTTTAGTAATATTTTGAGTTCCAAATTTTTGTCTCTCCCTCCCTTTCCTCCCTCTTCCTCAAGAAGCAAGCAATTCGATATAGGTTATCTATATCTATATCTATCTACAATTGTATATATAGTATATTGTATATACATATATTGTGCATCTATCTATCATCTATCTTTTTATCCAATCATGTTAAACATTTATCCTCATTAGTCATGTTGTGAAAAAATAATCAGAACAAAAGGGAAAAACCATAAGAAAGAAAAAAACAACAAATAAAGTTAAAATTGTATGCTCAATCTGCATTCAGACTCCATAGTTCTTTTTCTGGATGTGGAAAACATTTTTCCACCATAAATCTTTTGAAATTGTCTTCTATCATTGTATTGCTGAGAGGAGCTAAATCTATCCCAGTTAATCATTGTGCAATATTGCTGTTACTGTATACAATATTCTTCTCATTCTCTCTCTCTCTCTCTCTCTCTCTCTCTCTCTCTCTCTCTCTCTCTCTCTCTCTTTTTTGGTGAGGCAATTGGGGTTAAGTGACTTGCCCAGGGTCACACAGCTAGTAAGTGTTAAGTGTCTGAGGCCGGATTTGAACTCAGGTCCTCCTGACTCCAGTGCTGGTGCTCTATCCACTGTGCCACCTAGCTGCCCCTATTCTTCTCATTCTGATCACTGAGCATCAGTTCATGTAAGTCTTTTCAGGTTTTTCTGAAATCTGTCTGTTTATCATTTCTTATAGCACAATAGTATTCCATTCCATTTATATACCACAACTTGTTCAGCCAATTGGTGGGTATTCCCTCAATTTCCCATTCTTTACCACCACAAAAAAACCCCAGCTATAAATATTTTTGCACATGTGGGTCATTTCCACTTTTTTATGATCTCTTTGGGATACAGACCTAGTCGTGGTATTGCTGGGTCAAAGGGTATGAACAGTTTTATAGACCTTTGGGCATAGTTCCAAATTGTTCTCTAGAATGATTGGATCAGTTCACAGTTCCACCAACAATCCATCAGTGCTCCAATTTCCCCACATCTTCTCCAACATTTATCATTTTCCTTTTCTTGTCATATGAGCCAGTCTAATAGGTGTGAGGTGGTACCTCAGAATAGTTTTAATGTACATTTTTCTAATCAATAGTGATTGAGAACAATTTTTTTCATTTAGCTATAGATAGCTTAAATTGCTTCATCTGAAAACTGCCTGTTCATATCCTTTGCCCATTTCTCAATTGGGTAATGACTTGTATTCTTATAAATTTGATTCAGTTCTCCATATATTTGAGAAATGAGGCCTTTATCAGAAACACTGGCTGTAAAAATTGTTTCTCAGCTTTCTGTTAGCCTTAGAAATAATAGAAGAAAAAGAAATTGAAGGGATTAAAATAGGCAAGGAAAAAACAAAACTATTACTCTTTTCAGATGATTCTAAAGAATCAACTAAAAAACCACTTGAAACAATTAGCAACTTTAGCAAAGTTGCAGGATATAAAATAAATCCACACAAATCATCAGCATTTCTTTATATGGCCAATAAAGCCCAGCAACAAGATATCAAAAGAGAAATTCCATTTAAAATAACTGTAGATAATATAAAATATTTTGGAGTCTACCTGCCAAGGCAAATCCAGGAACTATATGAACACAATTACAAAACTCTTTACACACAAATTAAGTCATAGCAAAACAAATAGGAAAATATTATTTGCTCATGGGTAGGCCGAGCTAATATAATAAAAAACATAATTCTACCTAAATTAATTTGCTTATTCAATGCCATGCCAATCAACCTATCTGGAAGAACAAAAGGTCAAGAATATCAAGGGAATTAATGGAAAAAATGTAAAGGAAGGTGACCTAGATATACCAGATCTAAAATTATATTATAAAACAGCAGTCGTCAAAACTATTTGGTACTAGATAAGAAATGGAGTCATGGATCAGTGGAATAGGTTAGGCGCACAAGACACAGTAGTAAATAAACATAGCAATCTCCTGTTTGATAAACCCAAAGACTCCAGCCTCCAGAATAAGAATTCACTATCTTAAAAAAATTGCTGGGAAAACTAGAAAGTATTATGGCAGAAACTAGGCATAGACCAACATTTTACACCAAAAACCAAAGTAAAGTCACATATATGGTGATACCATAGGCAAATTAGAAAAAGAAGGAATAGTTTCTTGTCAGATCTATGGAAAGGAGAAGAATTTATGACCAAATATGAGATAGAGAAGGTTATGAAATGCAAAATGGGTCATTTTTTATATTAAATTTAAAAAGTTTTGCACAAATAAAAGCAATGCAACCAAGATTAAAAGGAAAGCAGAAAGCTGGGAAATAATCTTTACAGCCAGTATTTCTGATAAAGACCTGATTTCTCAAATATATAGATAACCAAATCAAATTTTTAAGAATACAAGTCATTCCCCATTTGAGAAACGGTCAAAGGATATGAACAGTTTTCAGATGAAGCAATTAAAGCTATCTACAGCCATATGAAAAAATGTCCTCAATCATTATTGATTAGAGAAATGCAAATTAAAACTACTCTGAGGTACCACCTCACACCTATCCACTTGGCTCATATGACAAAAAAGGAAAATGACAAATGTTGGAGAAGATGTGGGGAAATTGGAACACTGATACATTGTTGGTAGAGTTGTGAACTGATCCAACCATTCTGGAGAGCAATTTGGAACTATGCCCAAAGGGCTATGGGACTGTGCATATCCTTTGACCCAGTAATACCATGACTAGGTCTGTATCCCAAAGAAATCATACAAAAGGGAAAAGGACCCACATGTACAAAAATATTTATAGCAGCTCTCTTTGCAGTGGCAAAGAATTGGAAATTGAAGGGAGGCCCATCAACTGGGGAATGGTTGAACAAGTTTTGGTATATGAATGTAATGGAATACTTTTGTGCTAAAAGACATGATGAGCAGGCAGATTTCAGAAAAACCTTGAAAGACGTATATGAATTGATGCTAAGTGAAGTGAGCAGAACCTAGAGAACATTGTATACAATGATAACATTGTGTGATGATCAGCTGTGATAAACTTAGCTCTTCTCAGCAATACAACGATCCAAGACAATGCCAAGGGACTCATGATGGAAAATGCTTTCCACATCCAGAAATAGAACTATGGAGTCTGAATGCAGATTCAAACATACTGTTTTCACTTTTGTTGTTTTGTTGTTGTTTGTTTCTTTTTTCTTGTATTTTTTCCTTTTGTTCTCATTCTTCTCTTATAACATGACTAATGTGGAAATATGTTTACCATGATTTTAATGTATAACCTATATCAAATTGCTTGCTGGCTTTGGGGGGGGAGGGAGGGAGGAAGACAAATTTGGAACTCAACATCTTACAGAAAATGAATGTTGAAAATTATCTTTGCATGTAATTGGAAAAAATAAAATAAAATTCTATTTTTAAAATTTTTGGTTTTTGTTAATAAAATGCTATTTTAAAAACCATGCAATCAAAATCCTGGTAGCTGTTGTCTACAGCCCCCCAGGTCACTCTGCTTCCTTCTTCAATGAGTTCAGTATATGGTTCACAATTTTTCTCTTCCCTCTAACTCTTACCCTCATCCTAGTAGACTTCAACATATATAGTGAGTCTTCCTCAAACATTCTAATCACTCAGTTCCTCAATCTACTTACTTACTTTCCACGAGCTATTCCTTTACTCCACCTCAATCAGACAAAGATGGTCATAACCTTAATCCTGTCATCACCCAGAAATGTGCCACCTCCATGTTCAAGAATTCTGAAATCCCCTTATGTAACCACAACCTATTGGATTTTCATCTCTGCCTTCTGTTATGAAACCTTCCACTTCACTCAACCTGTTACCTCTAATCCCTTGACCCTTCAATTCCCTCCCAGATCATTTCCCCTGCACTTGCTACTCTGTCCTCTTTTTCTCATCTTGGCCCCTTCATTTACCAATTCAACTCTACAGTGACCTCTCTTGTCCTCTCTAGTCCATCTTGCTGATTATGTACTGTGAAGCCTGACTTGGATTACTGCTCATGCACGTGTGCTGCAAAATGAAAGTGGAGAAAATAACAACCATTCTGTGACTGGGTCCACTACAAATTTATGTTATGCAACTTCATCTGGTTCCTCACCACTGCTAGGAAATCCTATTATATCTCCCTTATCAACACAATATCCCATTCTCCACAGTGGCTTTTCCAAACGTTTTCATCCCTCCTCAAACTTCCCATGCCCCCTTTCTACCACTCATTTAACTGAGATACTTGCCTCATATTCTTCTTCTTCTTCTTCTTCTTCTTCTTCTTCTTCTTCTTCTTCTTCTTCTTCTTCTTTTTCTTCTTCTGCTTCTTCTTCTTGTGGGGAAATGAGGGTTAAGTGACTTGCTCAGGGTCACACAGTAAGTGTCAAGTGTCTTAGGGTGGATTTGAACTCAGGACCTCCTGAATCCAGGGCCAGTTCTTTATCCACTGTGCCAACTAGCTGCCACTCAACTATTCTTAGGATTACTTTATTTATTATCCAGTTAATTTTTAATCTTTCCTTCAAAGGTCCTTTATTGTATATATATTTTCATTGTGGTCAGTAAAAGATGTGTTTAATAATTCTGCTTTTCTGTATATGTTTATGAGGTTATTATTCCATAATACATGATCAGTTTTTATCAAGGCACTCTATTCATCCCCAAAATATGGATATGCCTATTCAACATATGACCTATCATATATAACTTTTATAAAATTCTGTTCAGGTGATTCATTTCTTTATTGAATTTTTTGGGGTGAAATTTATCTAAGTCTCAGAAGGGTAAATTAAGGGCCCCAGTATTATGGTTGTACTGTTTCTTTCTCTAACTTCTTTAACTTTTTCTTTATGAATTTAGATGCTATGCCATTTATTACATATATGTTTAGTATTAATATTAATTCAACATCTATAGTACTTGTCATCAACATATTGTTTCCCTTTTTTTTGCAGGGCAATGGGGGTTAAGTGACTTGCCCAGGGTCACACAGCTAGTAAGTGTCAAGTGTCTGAGACTGGATTTGAACTCAGGTACTCCTGAATCCAGGGCCAGTACTTTATCCACTTCGCCACCTAGCTGCCCCCCCATTTATTTCTTAATTAGATCTGTTTTTATTGTTGCTTTACCTGAGATAATGGATTCTGCCCCTGCCTTTTGTGAGAACCAGGGCACCACCCCCTGACAAGAAAGCATGTGACTAGTATCCCAGAAGTTGCCTGGCATCCTGGAAGTTGCCTCTATTCATAGAACTACCTGTAAGTCATGTCAATCAATGGACCAACCAATTGGCTTGGAGCTGTGTGTGGCGACTGCCCTTCTTCCTGTTCCACAGGGGGCTTCTGGGAGAACTGGCTGGGATTCTCTCTCTTTGGAATCATGAGCTGCTAGGTGAAGGCAGTTTTTCTCTCTATCTCACATAGATCTGAGCTAGGTTTTTCCATTCTTTCAGAGTCCTGTGTTCACTTTCTTTCTCTTCACTACTTCTAATACACTTTAATAAATACTTAAAAGCCTAAACTGCTGCCAAATTTATCAGTAATTCTTAGCTAGTCCCCCCCCCCTACACACTACACACACTGTTGGGGGGACAGGTAAGGACACACATTAGATTTTTTTCATTTCAGCTTTAGACATAAGAAACAGTGAAATTTCTTTATAAGACTGATATATCATGTGGGCAGAAAAACTGTTTGTCTGTGAAGAATAATTTTAGGGACACAGAAAATGCCCACTCCCTCACCCCTAGGTCTCTCTCCCATTGACCTATAAATTCCACTCATTCACTATGATGTGGTGGAAAGGATTTTGGATTTGGAGTCAGAAAGCATGGCCCCCTGCCAATTTCTTCCTTTGGCTCCACTCTCCTTCTGCATCTCGACTAAATTAGCATCAACCACTTTTTGCAGTTTGAGGGAAAGGTAACATGGGCAGAGTCTCTGCATATTTGGGGGTCACTGACCTAGGACTAACCCCAGGAAGAAGGCAGCACACTTTCAGTGCCCCCCACCCCTAACCCTGTTTCTTCTAAAATAACTGGGAAGAATGCACCTGACACTTGTTGAAGGAGGTGGGGGAATAGGAGAAGGCAAGCAGCAAAGCAGCAAAGCAGCAAGGGATCCCAATACAGACCCCAGGCAGCACCCTAGATGCTGGTTCCTGCATCCCTACTGGGACTGTGGAGGCTGGTTGGGGAGGGAGGCAGAGGGGGGACATTTAGGATTACTGTGTTCCTCTCCTTTCATTTTATCTGAATTCTACCTCACCTGGATTCTCTTCTTTGTCCTGGATGGGAGAAAGGGAGGGAGCAGGATGCTGACAGCAGGAAACTGTCTGCAGGAGTAAAGGATCCCAATATGGCTTCTAGGCAGGGCCCTACCCTTTACACTTAAGAGTCCCTGCTGAGGAAGAATTCCGTGTCCATAAAGGTTGTGTTAGCTAGTTTCAAGTGCTGGTTGCCATAGTGACTGGTCTGTTTCCAAGGAAACACCAAATCCTGCTGGCCCCCAGGCTTGCTCCTTAGCAGGCCTCTATTATGTACCCCCCACAGCCAGGAGGAGGGGTGGGCTTCCTCCCCACTCTAAACAGCCAGGCAGGCGCAGTCCTAGCTCCCTCAGGGGCTACAAAACAACAGGAGAGACGCACACATATCCATGCATTCGGGGGCAGGGAGAGAGATGGAGAGGGATACAGAGACAGAGAGAAGGACTGAGGGGCAGAGTCAGAGAGACAGACAGAGAGGCTGATGGCCCAACGGGAGCTCTGTAAGGAAAGCGGCTGTGGGGCCGAGACTTGAGGCAGGACTGGGAACAAACATGCCACCCACCATGCCAGGCAAAGTTTCACCCATCACCTTCCAGCCAGGGGCCAGGGAGTCTGTCCTTAGCCCAAATGCAGGGCTCCATTCTGGAATTTCCTAAGATGCTTGCTCTCTCAACTTTGAGCAATTCGATTCTGAGTACAAAGCACACAAAGCACCTGTCACGGGCTACATGGGGACCAGGGGCAAGACCCACGGCAGAGTCACGTGGAAGCAGTTTAGGAGAAGGAACCCCAAATAGGTACCCGAGAAGCATATTTGTATTCTCTGAGGAACACAGAGAATAGAAATTCCTCAATAAGTATAAGGGTTAGTTTGTTTATGATTGTCCTTTATTCTTGAAGAGGACCATGACATCAGGAGGTGATGTCATGACTTGCACTGAATTGGATTTAAGTGAGGGAGGGCTGTGCAACCCTCACTCTCCTTCAGAGCTATTTTGTTTCGGTGGCAAAATATACATCAGGACGACTGCAGATGGCCCCGAATCTTCGAGGCAATTCAGGTTAACTGACTTGCCCACACAGCTAGTGAGTGTCTGAAGTGAGATTTGAACTCAGGTCTTCCTGATTCCAGGGCTAGTGCTCTATCCACTGTGTCACCTACCTGCCCCATATGGGTTATGAATGAAAGACTAAAAAGGTAGAATAGATGAAAATGAATATAAGTAATAAAGAAAAAGAGGAAACAAAATAATTTCTAGAAAATGTGCAGAAAATAAAAATATAGAAATCTATGAATAAAAATGTTGAAGAGAAGGAAAGCAAGAGGGATTCTACTTAATTACTTAGCTGGGAGGAATAAAAGGAGAGAAAAATTTAATAACTAAAAAAAGCTAATAAGCAAAATCAGGAAATTAGGAAAATGGGAAACAAATGGGAAGCAAATGGGAAAGGAAGGGTGACTGCAAGAAAGCTGGTGAGAATGGGATTGTCTTACAAACATTAAAGAAATAACTAAAGTGACGAGTTTTGTGTTTACAGAGTAAGGGGGGGGAAATCTTAATTTGGAAAACAGTTTTAGAGACAAATGGAAGAGTGACAGAATGGATAAGAAAACAAAACACCAAAATCTTTTGCTTAAAAGAAACATTTAAAAAAACAAAAAAATGTACCCAGAATAAAAATGAGGGTCCAACTACATGTACAAAAATATTTATCGCTGCTCTTTATGTGGTGGCAAGGAATTGGAAGTTGAGGGGATGCCCATCAATTGGGGAAAGGCTGGACAAGTTGTGGTATATGAATACAATGGAATACTATTGTGCTGTAAGAAACGATGAGCAGGAGGAGTTCAGAGAAACCTGGAGGGTCTTGCGTGGGCTGATGATGAGTGAGATGAACAGAACTAGAACATTGTGCACAGTATCATCAACATTAAGTGTTGATCTACTGTGATGGACTATATTCTTCTCACCAATGCAATGGTACAGAAGAATTCCAGGGAACTCATGATAGAAGAGGATCTCCAAATCCAGGAAAAAAAAAAAAGAACTGTGGAGTATAGATGCTGAATGAACCATACTATTTCTTTTGTTTTTGGTGCTGTTGTTTTTTCTATTTTGAGGTTTTTCATCATTGCTCTGATTTTTCTCTTATAACATGACTAATGCAGACATATGATTAATGTTATTATGTATATATCTATATATATCTATATCTATATATAAACCTATATCAGATTACCTGCTGTCTAGGGGAGGGGGGAGGGAGGGGAGGGAGGGAGAAAAATCTGAAATTGTAAAGCATGTATAAACAAAAGTTGAGAACTATCTTTACATGTAACGGGAAAAATACTTTATTAATTAAAAAAAATGAGGGTCCAAACATTGACTATGTATCAAGTGAATTCATAAAAGTAGTAGTTATAGTCATTATTATTGTTGTTCAGTCATTCAGTCATGTCTGGCTCTTCTTGACCTCATGGACCATAGCACACCAGGGCCCTTCTATCCTTCATTATCTCTACAAGTTTGTCCAAGCCATAGTCCATGAAACTATCTATCCATCTCATCATCCCCATTTTTGTTTGCCTTCAATCTTTATCAACATCAGAGTCTTTCCCAATGAGTCCCATCTTCTCATGTGGCCAAAGTATTTAAGTTTCAACTTCAGTCTTTGACCTTCCAGTAAATAGCCTGAATTAATTTCTTTAATTATTGACTGATTTGGTCTTCTTGCTGTCCAAAGGACTCTCAAAAGTCTTCTCCAGCACCACCATTTGAAAGCATCCATTCTGCAGTGCTAGGCTTTCCTTATAATTCAATTCTCATAGTCATAGAAAAATCAGAGCTTTAACTACACAGACCTTCGTCATCAAGGTAATGTCTCTGTTTTTCTGTCTGCTGTCTAGATGTGCCACAGATTTCCTTCTAAGGAGCAAGCACCTTTTAATTTCATGGCTACAGTCCCTGTCTGCAGTGATCTTTGAGCCCAAGAATCTAAAATTTGACACTGCTTCCATTTCTTCTCCCTCTATTTTCCAGGAAGTTATGGGACCAGTTGCCAAGATCTCTTAGGATTGTTTTTTTTTTAATGTTCAGCTTCAAGCCAGCTTTTACACTCTCCTCTTTCACCCTCATCAAGAGGCTTCTTAATTCCTCTTCACTTTCTGTCATCAAGTGGTATCAGCTGCATATCTGAGATTGTAAGTATTTCTCTCAGCAACCTTAATTCTGATTTTTTATTCATCTGCCATTTCACATGGTGGCCTCTCCATATAAATCAAATAAATAAGGTGATAATATACAGCCTTGTTATCCTTCTCTCGCAATCTTAAACTAATCAGTAGTTCTATGTCTGGTTCTAATTCTTGCTTCTTGGCCCACATACAGGCTTCTCAGGACACAAGTACTAATCTGGTACCCCCATCTCTTGGAGGACTTGCCACATTTTGTTGTGATCCGCATAGTCAAAGACTTTTGTGTAGTCAATGAAGCAGAAGTCAATGTTTTTATGAACAGCAAATGTTAGCAATTTGGTCTCCAATTCCTGTGCATCTTCAAAAACCATCCTGCTCTTCTGGTAATTCTTGGTTCACATATTGCTGAAGTCTAGCTTGCAGAACCTTAAGTAGAACCTTGCTGGCATGTGAAATGAACACAATTGTTCAATAATTGAACATAGCCTGGCATTGCCCTTCATTAGGATTGGGCATAAACCGATCTTTTCTAATCCAGTTTCCACCGTTTTGTTTTCCAAATGTTCTGGGATATTGTTGGATCTCAGGAAAGGCTCCAGCGAGTAAACTTAACTATAAGCTGAGATAAAAGAGATACTAAAGAATGGTGATGGAACAGCCACTATTGCGATTTATTATATGCAACTCACACTTGGGTAGTAGAGGTCCGTGATGGCAGGCAGACACAAATGGATCAATCCTGATCCCCCATACTATCCCACCTTAAGTGGGCTCCCCTTATAGGGAGGAGCAAACAAAGCATGTGGGAGAGAGACTTTATATACACATATATTTCCTGGGAAACCCCTGATAAGAAAGTCCCCAAGACTGTCAAGGACAGGCCAACGATATGGCAGTGTGCCGGGAGGATGGGCACGCACACATACCCCGCCTTATGTAACAGGGTGAATGGGAGGTCAGATTTCCTTGTGTGACCCAGCCGTACAGATAGAGCCATAGTACCCCACACATACTGAGTGCAGCACTTTGACAGCATCCTCTTTTAGGATGTGAGCTAGCTCAGCTGGAATTCCATCACCTCCACTACCCTTATTGTTAGCAATGCTTCCTCTTGCCCACTGGACTCATTCTCCAGGAAGTCTGGCTCTAGGTCAGTAACCATACCATCATGGTTATCAGTAATTTTTAAATCTTTCTTATATAGTTCTTTTTTTCTTTTTTCTTTTTTTAGTGAGGCAATTGGAGTTAAGTGACTTGCCCAGGGTGACACAGCTAGTAAGTGTTAAGTGTCTGAGGCCAGATTTGAACTCAGGTACTCCTGACTCCAGGGCCGGTGCTCTATCCACTGTGCCACCTAGCTGCCCCTTATATAGTTCTTTAATATATTCTTGTCACCTCTTTTTAATCTCTTCTACTTCTGTTAAATCCTTACCATTTTTGTCTTTTATCATGTCCATTTTTGCATGAAACTTTCCCTCGATGTCTCTAGTTTTCTTTAAGACATCTCTTGTCTTTCCAATTCTATTATTTTCTTCTATTTCATTGAATAACTCATTTAAGAAAACTTTATCTGTCCTTGTTATTCTCTGAGATTCTGCATTCAGTTGGGCATATCTTTCCCCTTCACTTTCCTTCTTTCCTTAGCTATATGTGAATCTTCATGTTGCTCTCTTGCTCATCTTTTTCTGCATTATGACAAAACAAAAGCAAATAATCAAAACATTAAAAGTAATAAAGAAAGAAATTACATGAGGCTGAAAGGAACCAGAGACAATAAATCAATATCAGTATTAAACTTTTATGCTTCATTCTCTTCATGGTGGCAAAGAATTGGAAATTGAGGGAATGCCCATCAACTGGGGAATGGCTGAATAAGTTGTGGTATATAAATGTAATGGAATACTATTGTGCTATAAGAAACAGATTTCAGGGGCAGCTAGGTGGCGCAGTGGATAAAGCACTGACCCTGGATTCAGGAGGACTGGAGTTCAAATCTGACCTCAGACACTTGACACTTACTAGCTGTGTGACTCTGGGCAAGTCACTTAACTCTCATTGCCCCACAAAAAAAAAAAAAAAGAAACAGATTTCAGAAAAACCTGGAAAGCCTTAATTGGACTGATTCTGAGTGAAGTGAGCAGAAACAGGAGAACATTATACACAGTAACAGCAACATTGTGCAATGATCAACTGTGACAGACTTGGCTCTTCTCAGCAATATAACGATCCAAGACAATTCCAAAGAACTCATAATAGAAAATGTTCTCCACATCCAGAAAAAGAACTATAGAATCTGAATGCAGATTGATCTATACTGTTTCTACTTTTTTGGGTTTTTTTGGTTTTTTTGAGGTTTTTCCTTTTTGTACTGATTCTTTTTTTCACAACATGACTAATCCAGAAATATGTTTAATGTGATTGTACGTATATAACCCATATCAGATTGCTTTCTGTCCTGGAGGGGGAGGAAGGGAAGGGAGGAAGGGAGAAAAATTTGGAACTAGAAATCTTATAAAAACAAATGTTGAAAACTATCTTTACATGTTACTGGAGGGGCAGCTAGGTGGTACAGTGGATAGAGCACTGGTCCTGGAGTCAGGAGTACCTGAGTTCAAATCCAGCCTCAGTTACTTGACACTTACTAGTTGTGTGACCCTGGGCAAGTCACTTAACCCCAATTGCCTCACCAAAAAAACAAAACAAACAAACATGTAACTGGAAAATAATAAAATAATTTTATGATTAAAAAACAAACAAAATAAATTTTAAATAAAAATAAAATTTAAAAAACTTCTATATTTCATATGCCTTAGCATTAAAATTCAAAAAGGAAAGCTACAAGAAGACATGAGCAGTAATACAATATTGGCAGAAAAGTTCTAAGTCTTTCAGCTTTAGATCAGCATAAAAGAAAGATAAACAAAAGGGAAAATACAGAAATTAACAAATTGTTGGAGAAATTAGGACTAAAAGATTTATGATATCTTCTAAAAGGGACTCTATATCTCTGCACAATATAGATTTTTTACAAAAAATGTTCCAATTATTCAGGGTCAGAAATATTGAAGTCAAATGTAAAAAGGCAGAAACAGTACATAGATCCTTATATATAAGAAGAAAACAAAAATAATATATTCTCTTCAAGGATCACAGGCAAGAAACAGAGATCTAGTGGAAATAACAGTTAAATTCTAAATAATGAGTTGGTCAAGGAACATATGATGGAAACAATAATGATATGAAAGAAAATGGTTATAATTAAAAATACCAATATTTCTGTGATGCAGATATGGTAGTCTTCAGGGGGAAAATCATATTCCTACAAACATACATCAACAAAATAGAAAAAGAGAGGATTAATGAACTAGATATTTATTGGAAAAAATAGAAAAAACAACAAATACACAAGTCTAAAAATAATGTGAGAAGATTTGAAAAGTTAGAGGAATAATAGATGACCTAGAAACAAAAAACAAAAACTCTGTAGAAACAATAAATAATACTAAAGCCTAGTTCTTTGAAAAATTCAACAAAATTAATAAACTTTCAGCTAAAAAGGAAAGAGCAGAATGTCAAATAAACAAAATAGCAAGGGAGCAAAGTGAAATCACAACAAAACCAGAAGAAAGAATAAGTAGAATAAGCCAACAAAACTGAGACCACAAAACAAACAGAATATCTTCAAAAATATAAAATACCAAAACAACAGAAACCCAAATAAGGTTCTTAAATAACCTGATTTCAGAAAAGAAAATAGATACAGCTATAAAGAAACTAACAATGAAAAACTTCTGGTCCTGATTGATTCACAGGAGCATTCTATGAAACTTTTTTTTTTCATTTTCTTTTCAATTTAATTTTCAGGTCTTTTGTAAATAGTATTTTTCCCAATTACTTGTAAAGATAATTTTTAACATTTATTTTTATAAGGTTTTGAATTCTAAGTTTTCCCTTTTCTCCCTCCCATTCCCCTCCCCCAAATGGCAAGCAATCTGATATAGTTTATACATGTACAATCATGTAAACATATTTCCACATTAGTCATGTTGTGAAAGAAGAAACTAGAACAAAAGGGAAAACCCACAAAAAACAGAAGAACAAAAACCAAAAAAATAAAGGTAAAATAGCATACTTTGATCTACATTCAGACTCCATAGTTCTTTCTCTGGATGTGAATAGCATTTTTTGTCATTAGTCTTTTGGAATTGTCTTGGATCATTGCATTGCTGGGAAGAGCTAAGTCTATCACAACTGATCATCACACAAATGTTGCTGTTACTTTGTACAGTATTTTCCTGGTTCTGCTCACTTCACTCAGCATCAGTCCACTTAAGTCTTTCCAGGTTTTTCTGAAATCGGCCTGCTTATAATTTCTTACATCACATTAGTATTCTATTATATTCATATGCCACAACTTGTTTACCCATTCTCCAATTGATAGGTATATGTTCTAAATTTCCAACTCTTTGCCACCACAAAAAGAGCAGCTATAAATATTTTTATACATGTTTGTCCTTTTCCCTTTTTTATTGTTTCTACAGGATACATACCTAGTAGTGGTATTGCTGAGTCAAAGCATATGCACAGTTTGATTGCCCTTTGGGCATAATTCCAAATTGCTCTCCAGAATGGTTGGATCATTTCACAACTCCACCAACTCCACCATCAGTGTCCCAATTTTCCCACATCTTCTCCAACATTGATCATTTTCCTTTTTTGTTATATTAGCCAATCCGATGGATGTGAGGTGCTACCTCAGAATTGTTTTAATGTGCGTTTCTGTAATCAATAGGGATTTAGGGCATTTTTCTTATGGCTATAGATAGTTTCAATTTCTTCATCTGAAAACTGCTTGTTCTTAGCATTTGACAATTTATTAATTGGGGAATGACTTGTATTCTTATAAATTTGTCTCAGTTCTCTATGTATTTGAGAAATGAAGCCTTTATCAGAAACACTGGCTATAAAAATTTTCTTTCCCATCTTTCTGCTTTCCTTCTAATCTTGGTTGCATTGCTTTTGTTTGTGCAATCCTTTTTTTTTAAGTGAGGCAATTGGGGTTAAGTGACTTGCCCAGGGTCACACAGCTAGTAAGTGTCAAGTGTCTGAGGCTGGATTTGAACTCAGGTACTCCTGACTCCAGGGCCGGTGCTCTATCCACTGCGCCACCTAGCTGCCCCTGTGCAACCCCTTTTTACCTTAATGTAATAAAAATTATCCATTTTGATTTTCATAGTGTTTTCTCTTTCTCTCTCTTGTTCGGTCATAAATTCTACATTTTTTAAGGATAAACACGTTTTCACTTTTATTTGCATATTAATGTCACATTTATTCCTGTGCCATAAGCTTTCGTTTCTTCAGTTTCTTTTGGGATATCTTTTTCTTTTGAGCAACCTTCTCTTCTGCTTTAGGAACAATTTGTTCCTTTTCAGTCAGTATCATCTCAATATGGCAAGGGGAACTCATGTATGGGTTGATTCGACCATGAGCCCTTTAAGTATGCTGACACATTTTGGGGGCCTTGTTAACCTGGATGTGCTCAATGACAAGAGAATCCACATCAAAACCCTTCAGTTCAGCATTACTTTCTGAATTTTTAAGCATATGCAGCAAGAACTCAGCACTCTTTGGGAGCCAACAACCCTGTGTCCAACCCTACTGCTTAGCCTCGGCACACCTGCCAACTCCACCATTGTATCAACAGAAGGGAACACATTGTTTCTTCAATGTGACATCTTTCAAATACTTGGTAGCTTTTCAGATATGCATGCCCTTGATAGCTTGGGTTGTTTCACAGATATTCTTGAAGTGAACCTGGAGATTTGAACCCCTTGACTTGCATGATTTTGTGGGGTTCTCTGGATCAAGAGAGTACCTCACCATTTTAAATGATTACCTAGGATGGCTCAAGGGAAGAGCAAATTCTACCTTTTTATATGGATCTAACAGGTAAACTATTCCTTGCTTTCCTAATTTGCTTATAGTGTCACCCTTTATGTCTAAATCATGTACCCATTTTTACCTTATCGTGCTATATGGTGTGAGATCTTTGTCTAGGTTTAGTTTCTGCCATACTGTTTTCCACTTCTCCCAGCAGTTTTTGTCAAATAGTGAGTTCTTATGCCAGAAGGAGTCTTTGGATTTATCAAACAGTAGATTACCATAGTCATTTACTACTGTGTCTTGTGTGCCTAACCTATTCCACCGATCCACCATTCTATTTCTTAGCCAGTACCAAATATTTTTGATGGTTGCCACTTTATAATATAGTTTTAGATCTGGTACAGATAGGCCACCTTCCTTTCCATTTTTCATCAATTCCCTTGATATTCTTGACCTTTTTTTCTTCCACATGAATTTTGTTGTTATTTTTTCTAGCTCTATAAAATAATTGTGGTTGTTTGGTATGGCACTGAATAAGTAAATACATTTAGGTAGAATTGTAATTTTTATTATACTAGATTGGCCCACCCATGAGCAATTAATATTTGATTTTATTTGTGTGCAAAGTGTTTTATAATTGTGTTCATATAGATTATGGGTTTGCCTTAGCAGGTAGACTCCCAAATATTTTATATTGTCTACCATTATTTTAAATGGAATTTCTCTTTTAGTCCCTTGCTGCTGGACCTTATTGATAAAATATAGAAATGTTAATGATTTATATGGGTTTATATTATATCCTGCAACTTTGCTAAAGTTAATTATTTCAAGCAGTTTTTTAGTTGATTCTCTAGGATTCTCTAAGTATACCATCATATCATCCACAAAGAGTGATAGCTTTGTCTCCTCACTGCCTAATTCTAATTCCTTCAATGTTTTTTTCTTATCTTATTGCTAAAGCTAAAATTTCTAGTATGATATTGAATAATAGTGGTGATAATGGACATCATTGTTTCACCCCTCCTCTTACTGGGAATGCTTCTAGCTCATCCCCATTAAAGATAATGCTTGTTGATGGTTTTAGACAGATACTACTTATACATTTATTCCTATGCTTTCTAGTGTTTTTAATAGGAATGGGTGCTATATGTTTTCAAAAGCTTTTCCTGAATCTATGGAGAGAATAAGATGATTTCTGTTGGTTTTGTGATTGATATGGTCCATTTTGCAAATAGTTTTCCTAATATTGTACCAGCTCTGCATTCTTGGTATAAATCCCACCTGGCAATAAATTGCTGGAATCTATTTGCTAATATTTTATTTTAAAATTTTGCATCAATATTCATTGGGGAAATTGGTCTATGATTTTTTTTTCTGTTTTGTCTCTTCCTGACTTAGGTATCAACACCTTATTTGTCATAAAAGGAATTTGGTAGAATTCCCTCTTTTCCTATTTTTCTAAATAGTTTATATAGTATTGGAATTAATTGCTCTTTAAATATTTGGTAGCATTAACTTGTAAATCCATTTGACCCTGGATATTTATTCTTACAGAGTACATTGATGCCCCTTTCAATTTCTTTTTCTAAAATGGGCTTACATAAGTATTTTATTTCCTCTTCTGTCAATCTAGGCTATTTATATTTGTGTAAATATTTATCCAGTTTGCTTATATTATTAGATTCATTGGCATATAATTGGGTAAAATAGCTCTTAATTATTGTTTTAATTTCCTCTTCATTGGTGGTGAATTCCCCACCAATTGTTTTTTTTTCTTTTGTAAAATTAAATTAACAAAAGGTTTATCTATTTTATTGTTTTTTCATAAAACATGCTTTTAGTTCTATTAGTTCAATGGCTTTCTTCCAAATTTCTTAATCTCTCCTTTAAGTTTCAGAATTTCTAGTTTGGTGTTAATTTGGAGATTTTAAATTTGTTCATTTTCTAGCTTGTTTAGTTCCATGCCCAATTCATTGTTCTGCTCTTTCTCGATTTTATTGATATAGGCATTTAGAGATACAAAATTACCCCCTAACAACAGCTTTGGCTGCATCCCATAAGTTTTGGTATATCGCCTCATTATTATCATTCTATGATTTGTTGTTTGACCCACTCATTCTTTAGGATTAGATTATTTAGTTTCTATGCAACTTTTAATCTGTCTTTCCATGGCCCCTTATTTCATGTAATTTTTACTGCATCATGATCAGAAAAGGATGCATTTACTATTTCTGACTTTCTGTATTTGATTGTGAGGTTAGAAATTCTGAAACCACTTTGCTATTCACTTGTTTTATAGGAGAGTTCATCCCATTTATATTTACACTTATGATTACTGTGTATTTCCCTCTATCCTATTTTTCCTCTGTTTATACTTTTTTTTCTGTCTTTCTCCCCTTTCACTCTGTCCCTCCTTACCAGTATTTTGCTTCTGACCACCACCTCCTTCAACCTGCTCTCCTTTCTATCAGCACCCCTTTTTATATTCCCCTTCCCTCTTACTTCCCTATAGGGTAAGATAGATATCTTTACCCAAGTGATTGTTATTCTTTCTTTCAGCCAAATCTGATGAGAGAAATGTTCAAACAATGCTTCCTCCCTCCCTTCTTTCCCTCCACTGTAATTGGTCTTTTTTTTGGGGGGGGCAGGGCAATGAGGGTTAAGTGACTTGCCCAGGGTCACACAGCTAGTAAACTTGTCAAGTGTCTGAGGTCAGATTTGAACTCAGGTCCTCCTGAATCCAGGGCCAGTGCATTATCTACTGCACCACATAGCTGCCCCCTGTAATTGGTCTTTCATGCCTTTTCCTGTGATATATTGTGTATTTAAAGATCAAATTTTCTCTCCTGAAAGGGATGTCAAAGGGGGGGAGTCTGGAACCCCAGAGAGGCCACATGAATTGTCATGGTCACCCAGGTGCCTAGAACCTTAGAAAGTCAGAGTCAGGATTCCAACCCAGACCCTCTGACTCCACCCCCAGTGATCTGTCCACCACATGGAAGCTGTCTGTCACTTAAAGGAGGGGAGAAAGAGGTAAATAGGTCTCAGTAGTATCCAGATGTAGAGGATCTATCTACATGGGAAACCTTGGCCAGGAACTGCCTTATTTTAATTCTTTGTGTGTTTCTTTCTGTGTCAACTGTGTTTTTTCTAACAACATATTGTTAGATTCTGGTTTCTAATCCATACTGTTTTCTACTTCTGCTTGATGGGTGAGCTCATCCCTCTCATATATATAGTTTTGATTACCAACTGCATATTTCCCTCCATCCTTTTTTCTCCTCCCCTTCTTCGTTCTCTCTCTCTCTCTCTCTCTCTCTCTCTCTCTCTCTCTCTCTCTCTTTCTTTCCCTCCCTGCCTCCCCCCGTCATCCTTCTCCTCCTCCTCCAAGGTCTATTTTGTTTCTAATCACTGTCTCCCTTAATCTGCCTTTCCTCTTGTCATTTCCCTCCCCCTCTTTCTGTTATCACTTTTTCCTATTATTTCCCTATTGGGTAAGAAAGATTTCTAGATTAAACTGAGTGTGTGTATATCCCTTCCTGTTTGAACCAATTCTGATGAGAGTAGGGTTCAAACATTGCCAACTAACTCCTCCCCACTCCCTTCTTCACTGTAAAAGCTCTTCCTTTCATGCCTCTTTTATGTGAGAAAATTTTCCCCATTATGTCTCTCCCTCCCCCTTCTCCCAGTGCCTCCCTCTTTCTCATTCCATTTCATTTTCTGAGACCACCCCAGCATATTCAGCTCACACCCATGGTCTGTCTATGATGACTCCTTCTAATTGCCCTTATAATAATAAAGATCTTATGGGTCACATATGGGCATATAAACCATTTAACCTCATTGAGTCTCTTATAATTTCTCTTCCCTGTTTCTGTGTTTAGGATTCTCTAGAGTTTTGTGTTTAGGGAATGCTGGAAATCTCTCTATTTCATCAAATATCCAGTTCCCCCCTGAATGCTGCATAGTTTATATTTCATTATAGTCCTAGCTCTTTGCCTTCCCCACTATCATCTTCTAAGCTTTTTGATCCTTTAACATGGAAGCCACTAACTCTTGTGTGATCCTGACTCTGACTTTGGGATATTTGAATTGTTTCTTTGTGGCTGCTTGTAACATTGTCTCCTTCACCTGGGAGCTCTGGAATTTGGCCATAATATTCCTGGGAGTTTTCATTGTGGAATAGCTTTCAGGAAGGGAGTGGTGAGTTTTTTTTTAATTTCTATTTTACCCTCTGGATCTAAGATATTGGGGCAGTTTTCTTGGGTAATTTCTTGAAATAATCCCTAGACAAAAAAAAAAAACAAAGAAAAGAAAAAGAAATAATCCCTAGACTCTCTCTTTGACTATGGGTTTCAGGTAGTCCAATAACTCTTTTAGAGTATTTTTGGGTTTTTTGTGGGGCAATGAGGGTTAAGTGACTTACACAGGGTCACACAGCTAGTAAATGTCAAGTGTTTGAGGCTGGATTTGAACTCAGGTCCTCCTGAATCCAGGGCCAGTGCTTTATCCACTGTACCACCTAGCTGCCCCAATCCAATAACTCTTAAATTATTTCTCTTCCATCTGTTTTCCAGGCAAATAGTTTTTACAAATGAGGTTTTCCATATTTTCTTCTTTTTTTTCTTCTTTTGATTTTGTTTTATTGCAGGAAGCAAGACCCTTTCTGCTGAAACAGGCTGTGGATGGAAGGGCCAGTGTTGGGAAGCAATGCCTGGACATCACCTACCAGAGCCCTACATATGACAATGCTGTAAGTCACGGAGACTATGGAGCACATGGGGGGTGGGGATAGGGAGGAAGAAGAAAAGAAGGTCTCTGGCAGTTATTGTTCATTTGGTCCTTACGCAAGCTTCCTCTTATTTACCCCCCTCTCCTTTCTCTTCTATTCCCTGGACAGAGATCCCTTGAGACAAAAGTAATGACAGAACAACTCATATTTCTGTGTAACTATGAGATGGATATAGCACTTTCCTGACAAAAGCCCTGTTATAGAATACTAGGACCATTCTCATTTTACAGATGAGGAAACTGAGAAGAGCTGAGATTAGTAGGCAAGAGGGCCAGAGACCTGGATGAGAAAATGGCAAAAATGTTCCCAGTCAGTGCTGCTGGAAGGAAGGGCTGGGCCCATCAGAGCTGGGCCCTCTGCCCCTTTCCATTTGCTCTAAGAGCTTTGACCAATAGATGGTTCATATCTATAGCGATTTACTATAGAGATATCAGGGCAGCTAGGTGGCACAATGGCTAGAATACCACACCATGAGTCAGCAAGACCTGAGTTCAAATGTGGTGGCTTCAGACACTTACTAGCTGTTTGGCTCTTGGAAAGGCACATAATCCTATTTGCCTCAGTTTCTCCATCTGCAGAATGAGCTGGAACAGAAGGAAATGTCACAGTACTCCAGCACCTCTGCTGAGAAAACCCCAAATGGGGTCATGAAGCGTCTGACATGACTGAAAAAATAAAAGTATACAAAGAACCATCCTACAGAAGAAAAATATATATTCAATAAAATGAACCCATACATTGAATAGATCTGAAAATAAATTCATGCTGCTGTGCTGTGGATCTTTCATCTCTGGGAAGGGATGGTAAGACTTGTCTTCCTCTTTTGCTTACTGAGTTTTGCATCACTCTTTTTTTTTTCTTTTGGTGAGGCAATTGGGGTTAAGTGACTTGCCCAGGGTCACACAGCTAGTAAGTGTCAAGTGTCTGAAGTCGGATTTCAACTCAGGTCCTCCTGAATCCAGGGCCAGTGCTCTATCCACTGTGCCACCTGGCTGTCCTTGTATTACTCATATAGTTGGTCTCCATCAATAACGCGTGCTTTTCTCTGAGAGCAGGAATTGTTTCACTTTTGTCTTTGGACTCCTAGCACACAGAGCAGGGTGTGTCCTATAGGAGACTTTTAATAAATGTTTTTTGACCAATTTTGTGTCATTGAAAATTGCTACAATCTCTTACTGCCATCTGTTAGTCAAAAAAGAGATTGAAAAACATTATAGTACTGTGATTTGGTGACATCTAGTGGTCAAAAAGAATACTGAAGAATATTATTACGCGGTCTTTTGGTGACATCTCGTGGTAGAAATCAATATTGCAGAATTTTCCTATTTATTAGTGCAATCTTCTGGACATATACAATATTGCATTGTAATAAAAGTTTGAAACCAAAAAAGAATAGATTATACCATTGAGATCCCTATCTTGTGGCCAGTGCAGATATTACATTTTTAGTCGTCTATCTTCTGTCCAAGCCTCTGAATCATTTAAAACCATCTTTTTATTGAGTTTTAGCCCATGTTACAACTCCTTCCTGGTTAAGCAGGCAGAATGGAACCAAATACAATCCTAAATTTATGAAATGAGGAGGGTACTGTATTCCTTCAGTGTCATTAATGAATTCAGACTAAATCATCAATATAAAAATTATTTAAAAATCATCTGATACAGGATAAGAGTTTATAGCAGTGGTGACACCATTGCCATGATTTTACACTCCATTCTGGTTAGGTGGATAAATGTTGCCCAAAAAAGGAGTCAACATTTTGAGGAAATAAATGCAAAAAGTGGCTGATCTTTGCTGTGAAGGAAATTTATGAAAGAAATATAATGTTTGAATGACACTTTACCAGTGTGAAATCAGCCCTTCAGGTAAATATTTGCCCAGTTGCCCAGCAGTACTTGTTCATTCCGTTATGTCCAACTTTATGTTGTGATGCCATGGACTTTTATCTGTGAGGTTTTCTTAGCAAAGATACTGGAGTTGTTTGCTATTTCCTTCCCTAGTGTGTTCCCATTTAAGAGATGAGGAACTGAGGCAAAGAAGGGTTAAGTGACTTGCTAAGGATCACATAGCTAGTCTAAGGCCAGTCTTGAATTTAGATGTTCCTGATTCCAAGTCTGGTGTTCTATCCACTGAACCACTTAACTGCCCTGTCCAGAGCTAATAAAAACAAAACAACAACAACAAAATAACCCTGGGAGTACACAAAATCATATAGTGAAACTACAGCTGTAATCATTGCCCTCAGTAACCAGGAGTCCAATCTGACTTTTCTACTTCCAAATCTCCTCTTCTTGCTGAGAAGTGATTTTTTCTATTATATTAACAACTATGAAGTTAGGATTAAAGCTGTTTCTCTCTCATTCAGGGACCAGTCCTCGTAAATCAGTCAGTCTCTGAAGGAAACTACCAATAAATGAGATTCACAAGTACCCAGGGAATATGCTCCTAGATCTTGGGCAGCAACCCAACCAACTAGAAGACATTACTTCTATTTAGAGTGTACACAGAATCTAATCTAGGTGAATGCCAATCCCAAAGCATGAAGTCTATGTCTTGCAGCCCTCTCCTTGTTTTTTTAGGGTAATTCAGCTCATGAAGGAAAAAAATCAGCTAGTGTGGAAGAGATGGATTGCTTTGTCCAGATTGCTGGAGGTGGCTGAGTTTCATGATCAAGTCATGTTCTCAGCAGGAGGAGCTGAAAGACTTTAGCCCACGTCCTCATTAGTATCCCTACCTTCTCATTAACTGTTCACCAATCAGGGTTGATTTTCATTTGTCAAGAGTATTTAAGGTATTAAAGAGTTCAGGGATCTCCATGGTTTGGTCTTTGGTAATGGAGAGAGACTACTGACCACCAATTTATTTGTTATCAGCTAGCCTAATTAATAAACTGATCATTAATTACCCTGAAATTCTGTCTCTCAGGCTTCTCATTCATTTCATTGGCCCTGAACCATGGTCTCCATCCCTCTCCAACGGATACACTCCTTTCTGAACAAAGCGATCTGTGTCCTTTCAGGTAAGACCAACATTGTCCAATGTATGGTCCATATCTGTGGCCTTAGTTCTTTCTCTACCCAGTTATTCCTTTAAGGCCTTCAGTGGATCCACAGGATCATATGACCCTAGTTCTAGGGATGGGGGTGGGGACCTCAGAGACCATCTAGTCCAATCCCCTCATGTTACAGAGGTGATTTGCCCAAGGTCATGCACAAGGTTTTAGATAGGGATATTAGAGGTTATCAATAGACAGCCTACTCAATTTGTAGATGAGGAAACTGCAGCCCAGAGAGAAATGACTAGCTTAAGGTCACACATAGGAATATAGATCTGGGGCTGACAGGGATCTTCTCACTTTACTGATCTGGGAAATGAAGCGCAGAGGCCTTAAGTGCCTTGCTCAGGGTGACACAGGTCATCAGTGACAGAGCAGGATTGGAGCCCAGGGCTCTGACTCCAAATGTAAGCTCCTTCCATTCTACCCCCAAATGGCCCCATTGCCAATCCCCAGGTGAGGAGAGTTGTTATCAAGAAGCAATGTCTAATTTGGTGACTCCAAGGTGAGGGGAAATGTGAAGGTGAACAATGGAGCAACTCCATTTAGTCCTGGGAGCCAAGTTGAGACAACACTTTGCAGGGAGTGCTGTTCCCCCAATCCTCACCCTTCCTCTGTTTCATTCTGTAACTTCTTATCTCCACAAAGTTTAGCCTTGTGCTGGATAAGCAGTAAGGGCTCAACAAATGGCTTTTTTTCCTATAGTGACCTGACTTAAAGCCAGTGAACAAGGAACTGATGACTCAGATTTTGTTGACCATCATCTTCTCAGCACTTGTTCAGATGTTTTGAGCCTAAGAAGTTCTTGCTAATGGTTGCAACTCTTCCACCTAGACAAAGTTCTTGAAGATTTTCCTTCCTCTTCTGTCCCCTGCCAGATCCTGGAATGGAAAGGAGAACAAAATGCTGTTGAAATGCACACAAGTTCTTTTTTTTTAAATAATAGTAATAAACATTTTAATTTAAAGTTTTTAGTTCCAAATTCTATCCCTTCCTCCCTCCCCTCTCTCCTCCCTGAGGTGCACCTACTTTCAATTCAATTCAATTCAATTCAATGAATATTTATTGATCACCTACTATGTGTCAGGTACTTTGTGCCAGTCATGGGGGACTTTTTTTTTTTTTAGTGAGGCAATTGGGGTTAAGTGACCTGCCCAGGGTCACACAGCTAGTAAGTGTTAAGTGTCTGAGGCCGGATTTGAACTCAGGTACTCTTGACTCCAGGGCCGGTGCTCTATCCACTGATCCACCTAGCTGCTCCGGGGACTTTTTTTTACAGGGCAATTGGAGTTAAATGACTTGCCCAGAGTCACACAGCTAGTAAGTGTCAAGTGTCTGAGGACAGATTTAAACTCAGTTCCTCCTGAATCCAGGGCTGGTGCCTTATCTACTGTGCCACCTAGCTGCCCCCATGCAGGACTTTTTGAAATTAAGTATCATGTATTAGGAACAATGTGCGAGGTCATTACAGTAAACTACATGGAGGAGAATAGTATATAATAAGTCTAACAAGGTAGGATATAACTAAAATGTGAGGGGCTTTAAATGACAATGAAGAGAATCTCTGACCCCAGATGTACAGTGGAGACACTGGAGTTTATTGAACAGATTTATTGACTAATTCTCTAAGCATTTCAGCAAACTGCAACACACTTTAGACCTTGAGATGTCGCAAAGACTGTGCTACATTCCATAGTGGCAAATAATTGATTAACAAGCATTTATTAAGTGCCTGCTTTGTACCAGTCATGGGGGACAGCCTCTGCAAAGATGTGTAGATGGGAAATGAAGTGTCACATGTGAAGAAGAGTAAGCAGGCAAATCTTTTTTTTTTTTTTTAGTGAGGCAATTGGGGTTAAGTGACTTGCCCAGGGTCATACAGCTAGTAAGTGTTAAGTGTCTGAGGCCAGATTTGAACTCAGGTACTCCTGAATCCAGGGCCGGTGCTCTATCCACTGTGCCATCTAGCTGCCCCAAGCAGGCAAATCTTGCTGAATAGTGCTCCTGAAAGGGAATAGCCCCTCCTACCTTTCCAGTCTTCTTGCACCTCCGTCTTTGAACCAGTGACACTGGCCTCCTGGCTCTTCCACAATCAGGACTCTCCATCTCTCAGCTCCTGGCATATTCTCTGGTTGTCCCCATACATGGAATGTCTCAGCCCTGACAACTGGCTACCCTGGCTTTCATTAAATCCCAACTAAAATCTCACCTATAGGAAGCCTTTCTAAACCTCTCTTAACTTTAGTGCCTTCCCTTACTTAACTAAGATAATAGAGCAGTAACCCTAAAGTTATGAGGACCTGAGTTCAAATCTCACCTCAGATACTTACTAGCTGTGTGACCCTGGGCAAGTCACTTCACCCCAATTGCCTTAAACATCCAGGACCATCTCCAGTGTCCTGGTGTATATCTTGCCACTGGACCCAGATGGCTCTGGAGGAGAGAGTGAGGTTGGTGAACTTGCACAGCCCTCTCTCACTTAAATTCCATTTACTGCAAGTCAAGACATCACCTCCCCTCCACCCCACCCCACCCCCTTGTCATGGTCTCTTGGAGAACCACAACAACAATTTCTGATTTATTCTGTATTGAATTTGTTCGTATGTATTGGATTGTTGTCTCCCCCTTAGAGTTGGAGCCCCTTGAGGGCAGGAATGGTTTTTTGTTTCTTTTTGTATCCTCAGCACTCAGCACAGTGCCTGGCACATTGTAGGCACTTAATAAATGTTTATCGATTAATTGTATTATTATCGAGTAGTATATAACAAGGCCCTAAGGGTAGGACATAGCCAGGGTGGAAAGGGCTTTCAATGACAAATTGAGGTATCTGTATTTGATGCTAGTTGTACTGGGGAGCCACTCCATTTTATTGAACAGATTGACCAGGGCTTTTGGAAAATCCCTTTGGCTGCTGAGTGAATGATGGATCAGAGAGGAGGAAAATCCTGATATGGAAAATCCAATGAGGAGGCTATAGAAACAGTCCAGGTGAGAAATGATGAGGTTTTGTGAGTGGACAGGCAATGGATGAAAGACACTCTGAGGAGGTGGTAGTCACAAAATTTGGCAACTGATTGGATATGGGATTTAAGGAGAGGTGGGATCATGAGATAGAGCTGGTAGCCAGGAAGGGGGTTGAGGCTCGTGTCATACAAATCTAGAGGAGACTCTGGGGGATTCTTTGCATGGCATATTGCCTTCAGTAACACCAGAAAGGCTCAAAGTGTTTTGGTGTCTCTCATAACTAAATACTAAATAGAAGGACATGGACAGATGAAGAGCAATTCAGCCAAGGACAGAGTCACAAGGGCACATGGACCTGTAGCACAAGAATCGTATATATATATATATATATATATATATATATATATATATATATATATATATATATATATATATATGTGTGTGTGTGTGTGTGTGTGTGTGTGTGTATGTGTGTGTATGTATGTATATATACACATACACATACATAAATACATATATACATATACTGTTATGGGGAAATAGGTAGGGGTTTGAGAAAGGGGTAGGAGTTTGGGATAGGAGTTCAGGATAGGGGTAGGGGTCCTTAGGAATTCCTCTTTAAAGAATTACACCCTCTTGCACACAAATCCAATTAGGATAAAATCATAATTTATTTAGGGTGCTAGGGAAAGGAAACCAAGAGAGAAATCCTTGGACTTCTTCTCATAGGGAGAAGGCATGGCACAGAGGCATGGCTCTGAAATACCTATCTCCTCGAGCAGGAAACAGGAAGAAACTTTTATAGAGGACTGATGGTGGTCTGATGAGGTGATCATCTGACTGTGGAAAGTTCCCCTATTGGGGGAGGACCATCCCCCAATGGTGGTGGCTGGGGGAAGCTGGGTGAGTGGCAGCTCTGGATCTCTCAAGCCATCTCTCTGCTCCTCATGCCACAAAGGCAGCAGCCACACCTAATCTTATTTCCCCGAGGTGTGAGGGAGACTGGTTAGGTGTGTCTGTCCTTTGGTTTACTTTCTTAAGGAGAAGGTTTTTTGATTTATACCTAAGAACTTCTGGGGTGCTAGGCCCAAACCAGAGAACTTCTGGGGTGCTATATAACATATACTGTTAACCTGTAAATTAAGGAAACAATCAATATAGGAGAAAATAAGGTCTTCAATTGGGGCAGAGGAACTATAGCTCGTGGTATCACAAAGCAAGAAGCTAGGAATACCCAAAGATGGGAACCCAGGACAGGGTTTTTTTGGGGTAACAGAACAAAAGGGAACCAAAAGAATGCTCCAGAGTCACCTACAGAAACTAACTACTTAATGTAAATGAACCTTTAACAAAAGAAATCATAGAACTGCTCCAGAGTTAAGTATAGATGCTATTTAACTCTAAATAGAAACTACTTAATGTAGGTGGACCCTTTTACATAATAATATAAAGTCTAGGGAGTAAGGAGGTATGGGATCATTTTGCTTGGGGGAAGGTCCATAAGTCAATCAAGAGTCTGGAATTGACCAAGACTGGTCAGGAAGGTGGAATTAGAACTGTGATCCACTGGCAAGGTTGTGGGACAGTTTCAGCTATCTATTCTTATTACAAATTTAAATAATTAAGCTTTTAGCCTATTAGACCTGTATAAGAGGAGCCAGTCTAGTTTTAGAGCTGGGAGGGGATGCACAAACATATGTACCGTCACACAACCAGATGCATAACAAGGCCACGGCTGCACACACGAGTGCACACACACACACACACACACACACACACACATACTGATTTCTTTTCTCTTAGTGTTCCATCCACGTGTTGCTTTGTAAAGGTTGTAAAAGCCCAAATGCCCTCCAAGTAGGGACTGGCCAAACAGACCCTGCTCCCTTGTGTCATGGGGTGCAGAGCACCCCAGAAGTTCTCTGGGGCACATCAAGGAATCTTCTCCTTGAGAAACTAAACCAGAGGACAGATAACGCCTAGAGAGATAAATGGAACCAAATTAGACTGAGCTAGCTTCAGATTCCCACCCTTCATTCTGGTCTCCCTTACCCTGGGGAGATAAGTTTGGGTGTGGCTGTGGCCTTTGTGTCCTGAAGAGGGATCCGTAGCCACCCCTCACCCAATTCCTCTAGTCACTACCAGTGGGGGATGATCCTCCCTCACTAAAGGAACTTTCCACAGTCAATGGTCACCCCTCCCCCTATCAGTCCTATAAAAGTACCTGCCATTCTCCTGTTCGAGGAGATTGGTACCTCTGAGCCATGTGCTTTGTGCCTATCTCCCCATGAGAAGTCCACGGATTTCTGTCATGGTTTCCGTTCCTCCACCCTTCCCTTCCCTTGGCCCTAAATAAACTGCCACCTTATTCTAACTACTTTTTGTGTGCAAGAGGGTGTAATTCTTTAAAGAGGAATTCCTAAGAACCCCAACCCATACCCCATTTCCCCCCATTACATTTTGGCGCCTGAACGTCTGTAGGGACACAGGAATTTCCATTCCATAAAGCAATTCGGAATGATGCAAATAATGTGACTAAAATGTCCATACCCTTTGAATAAGAGATTCCTTTGCTGACCTGATACCTCAAGAAAGCCCTGATAAGAAGGAAGACCCTATATTCTCCAAAAATCTTTATAACAAGGACTTGTGGTGATTGCTAAGAGTTGAAAACAAATAGATACCTATGGATGACAGGGAATGGCTAAACAAATCTCAGTCCATGAACATAATGAAATATTACTGAAATGTAAGAAGTGATGTCCCTGATGCATGCAGAGGATCATGGAAAGAGCTTTATGAACTCATGCAGAATGATGTAAGCAGAGCCATGAAAACAATTACACAGTAACCACAACAGTGGAAATGGAAACAAATCGCCAAAAGTTAAAAGGAAATGTAACAAAATCACAAAAATTAAGCATGATTTGAATGAAGAGATGAGAATATCTGGATGTAAGAGGTCCATGGCTCTTACAGGTTGCATATATTTTCAGACTTTTTCAAAAATATCAATCAGTTTTGTTGAATTATTTTCTTTGCTTTAAAATATATGATGGTTCTCTGGGAGGGGAAAGGAAGGGGATATGTAGGATAACTAGGTATGTACCATGCACACACATACAAATACAAAATGGATAATTTTGATAACATTAAATTAAAAAGGTTTTGCACAAACAAAACCAAGACACCCAAGATGAGAAGGAAAGCAGAAAACTGGGAAATAGTTGTTATGACTAGTGTTTCTGTTAATTGCCTCCTTATTCAAATATATAGAGAACTGAGTCTAATTTATTAGAAAACAAGTCATTTCCCATTTTAGAAATGGTCAAAGGATATGAAGAGGCAGTTTTCAGATGAAGAAATTAAACGATCTATAGTCGCATGAAGAAATGCTCTATATCACTATTGATTAGAAAAATGTAAATTAAAACCACACCAAGGTACTACCTCACACCTATCAGATTGACTAATATGACACAAAAAGAAAATGATAAATGTTGGAGAAGATGTGGGAAAATTGGAACACTAATGCATTGCTGGCGGAGTTGTGAACCAATCCCACAATTCTGGAGAAAATTTTGGGAACTGTGCCCAAAGGGATATAAAAATGGGCATACCCTTTGATCCAGCAATAACACTACTGTCTTATCACAAAGAGATCATAAAAAGGGAAAAGGACCCACATGTACAAAACTATTTATAACAGTTCTCTTTATGTTGACAAAGAATTGGACATTGATGGGATGCTCATAATTTAGGGAGTGGCTAAATAAGTTGGGCTATATGAATTTAATAGAATACTATTCTGTTGTAGGAAATGATGAGTAGGAAAATTTCAGAAAAACCTGGAAAGACATATAGGAATTGATGCTGAATGAAATGAGCAGAACCAGTAGAATATTGTACACAGTAGCATTATATGATGATCAGTTATGATAGACTTAGCTCTTCTCTGCAGTAGTTTAATCCAAGACAATTCCAAAAGACTCATGATGAAAAATGCCCCCCTCATCCAGAGAAAGACCTATGGAGTCTGAATGCACATAAAAGCATACTATTTTCACTTTTTTTTCTTTCTTGTAGTTTTCCTCCATTGTTCTGATTCTTCTATCACAGCACGACTAATGTGGAAATTTGTCGAAGGTGATTGCACATGTATATCATATGTCACCCTGCTTGCTGTCTTTTAGAAAGGACAGGGAAGGGAGAGAGGGAGAAAAATTTGGAACTCAAAATGTTATAAAAATGAATGTTTGGAAGAATACTAGATTATGCCCATTCCTGTAGACGTTTGCTGATGATTTTAGATAAATATTACTTATTTTAAGGTAAGCTCCATTTATTCATTCCTTTGCTCTCTACTGTTTTTAATAGAAATTGGTGCTATATTTCGTCAAAGGCTTTTTTTGCATCTTTTAAGAAAATCATATGATTTCTTTTGGTTTTGTTGTTGATGTGGTCACTTATGCTGATCGTTATCCTAATGTTGAACAAACTCTGCATTCCTGGTATGAGTCCCATCTGGTCATAATGTATGATCCTTCTGATATCTTTCTCCAATCTCTTTGCTAGTATTTTATGTAAAATTTCTGCATCAATATTCATTGGAGAAATTGGTCTATAATTTTCTGTGTTCTGTTTCTTCACTTAATACTTACTAGCTGTGTGACCCTGGGCAAGTCACTTAACCCCAATTGCCTCACTAAAAAAAAAAAGTAATTTCCTCCTTGCTCCTCTAATTTGCTATGGAGCCCCCTTTCACATCTGATTCATGTATCCATTTGTAGTTTAATTTGATGGATGGTGTCAGCTCTTGATGTCTTCTCAAATTTCTGGCAAACTGCTTTTCCATTATGCCATCTTTTAAAAAATTATCAAATAGTTGGCCTCAGGCACTTGACAAATACTAGCTGTGTGACCATGGGCAAGTCACTTAACCCTCATTGCCCCACCAAAAAAAATTATCAAATAGTTTGTTCTCCCCTGTCCCCCCTTCAGATTTGCTAAACATTAGCATTTTATTTGTTTGCTCGTATACATTGCATACCTAATCTTTTTCATTAATCAGTATCCTAATTTTTAACAAGTATCAATTGATTTCTGGTCAGCTAGAGGTTCTGCTGAACCCCTAGTCAGGAAGACTTGTCATTTGGTGTTCAAATCTAGTCTCAAGAAGAATCAACCTCATGGGTTAGTTGTAATGAAATCTCCTTTCAAATCTAGTCTCAAACCCTCAGAGTGGTGCTCAGCAAGTCATTTAACCCTGTTTGCATCAGTTCTTGAAATCTCAAATGAGCTGTAAGAAGAAATGGCAACCACTCTAGGATCTTTGCCAAGAAAACAAACCCCACAGGGGGTCAAGAAAAGTCAGACGGGTCTAAACCAAAATGACTGTTTTCATAATCACTGACTTCTAGTGTAATTTGAGATCTGCCACTGATAATCACTAACCCAAACCCCTTTCTTTCCTCCTTCCCCCCCCATTATTCCTCTTCCGATTATTGACCTTTTTACCAAAAAATTTTGTTGATGTTTTCTGTTTCTTATACCACCAAGGGATCCCACGTATCTCTCCCTCTCCCCATGCTCAAGAGCCATGCGATGTAACAAATTGTATTTATTGTTTTAGGGAGGAAAAGAAAAGTGAGCAGAAGTGATTGAAGCATTCAGGAAATGGTGTGCAACGTGCAACCCCTGTGGACCGCTCACCTTCTGAATGGGGTAAGGTAATGGTGTCTTTTCACCATTTAGGTATCAAAACCATATTTGTTCCATAAAAGGAATTTGATAGGACTCGTCCTTTTCCTGTTGTTTCAGATACTTTATATAGTATTAGGATGAAATGTTTTTAAAATATCTAGTAGAATTCACTTTCTAATATATCTAGTTCTGGGGATTTTTTCTGAGGGAACTCAGTAATGCCATGTTCAATTTCTTCTTTTAACATAGGGCTATTGAAATATTTTCTTTCCTCTCCTGTTTACCTGGGCATTTTATATTTTTTCTAAGTATTCATCCATTTCACGGACATTGTCTCTTTTGCTGGCATATGATAGGGCCAAATAAGTCCTAATAATGGCTTTAATTTCATCTTTGTTGGTTATGAATTCACCCCTTCCTTCTTGAGACTGGTAATTTGATTTTCTTTCTTCTTCTTCATGAAATTAACGAATAGTTTATCTATTTTATTAGTATTTGGATAAAACCAGCACCTACTTTTATTTATTGATTTGATTTTTTCAAAAATTCTTAAACTCACCTTTTGTTTCTGCATTTCTATTTTGACATTTCATTGGAAATTATGTCATTTGTTCTTTTTCTAGTTTTGTGATCTGTTCTGTCTCTGTTTTATTGATGTAAGCATTTAGAAATAGGAATTTTCCCAAAGTACTGCTTTGGAAGCATCTCACAAATTTTGGAAGGCTGCCTCATGGTTGTAATGTTCTTGATGAAATAATTGATTGCTTCTATGCTTTGTTCTTTGAGTCATTCATTCTTTAGGATTAGATTATTTACTTTCCATTAATTTGTAATCTCTCTTTCCATGTCCCTTTCTTTAACATAATTTTTATTGCATCATGATATGCAAAAGATGCATTTAATATTTCTGCTTTTCTGCATTTGACTGTGAGGTTTATATAGAGATTTGGGGGGAGGGGGCTGGGCAATTGGGGTTAAGTGACTTGCCCAGGGTCACACAGCTAGTAAGTGTTAAGTGTCGGATTTGAACTCAGGTCCTCCTGAATCCAGGGCCAGTGCTCTACCCACTGCGCTACCTAGCTGCCCCTGACTGTGAGGTTTATATAACCTAATACATTGTAAGCTTTGGTGTAGGTGCCTTGTAACACTAAGAATAACGTATATTGTTTTGTATCCCAATTCAGTTTTCTCTAGAGGTCAAACTTTTATAAAATTCCCAACATCTCCTTTTGTCCTTTCTTGTTTATTTTGTGATTATATTTATCTAGTTGTAACGGGGAAAGTTTATGTCCCTCAGTAATCTAGTTTTAATGTCAATTACCTCCTGTAAATCATTTGACTCCTCCTTTAGAAATATGGATGCTATGTTATTTGGTAGAAGTATATTTAGTACATATATTACTTCCTTATCTATGATAACTTTTAGGAAGATGTGCTTTTCTTCTTGGTTTCTTTTAATTATATCTTTCTTTACTTTGATTTTTCTGAGATCATGATTGCTACTCTTGCTTTTTTTTTTTTACTTCACTGAAGCATAAAATATTTTCCTCCAGTCTTTTACCTTTCTTCTGTGTGTATATCTACTTCAAATATGTTTCTTATAAACAGCATATTTTGGTATTCTGGGTTTGAATCCACTCTGCTATCTGTTTCTGGTTTGTGGTTGAGTTCATCCCATCGACATTTACACTTATGATTACTAACTGTGTATTTCCCTCTATCCTGTTTTTCCCATTTCTACTTTTCTCTGTCTCTCCTTTTACCCTTTCCCTCCTCACCAGTGTTTTGCTTCTGCCTACTTGTCCCTCACTCTGTCTTTCTTTCAGCCTCTAACATTTATTTGTTCCCCACTCCTCCTATTTCCCTATAGGGTAAGAGAAATGTCTATATGCAAGTGAATGTATATGTTATTGCCTCTTTGACCCAAATCTATTGAGAGTAAGGTTTAGGCATTACTCACCTCATCACCACCTCCCCATGGCCCCTATTTCATTACCATCATTGTAATAAGCCTTTTGCATGTAGACATTTTAACATTGTTGTCCTTTTCTGAGTTTTTGTTTTGATCTTCCCTGTTATGACAGTATCATTATATGTGTTTTTGTTTTTGTTTTTGTTTGCAGGGCAGTGAGGATTAAGTGACTTGCCCAGGGTCACACAGCTAGTGTCAAATGTCTGAGGCTGGATTTGAACTCAGGTGCTCCTGAATCCAAGGCCAGTGCTTTATCCACTGTGCCACCTAGCTGCCCCACTATCATTATATGTTAATGGATTTTTTTTCTTTTTCAATTTTCTAGCCTATATTTTGACTTGTGGTACAGGGACCACTTTCCCAAGTTTCTTGAATCAAGGCTCAAGAACCTTGGGGCCTGGCAGCTTGCCTGTTGTGCCTGGATCTCCAAGCCTCCCAGGCCTGGCCACTAGGCTGCTGATTTCTGAGTCCCACGTTGGAACATGAGGCATTACAGGAAGCCATTCCATATCTAACCCAGCCCAAAGTAACCCAACACATGAAGTGAAGCACAAGACAGATGCTCAACGTTTGTTGAATGAATGAATTTCATATATGTGAATGGAGGTAACATTTCATTAAAGTGAACATGGAAGCTAGCCAGGGGTGTGTGTGTGTGTGTGTGTGTGTGTGTGTGTGTGTGTGTGTGTGTATTTGCTGGCATTGGGGAATTTGGGAACTAAAGCCTCATGGGTCACAAGGGCCCTGAAAAGTGATATTACTGCCTCATAGGTTGAACTGTAGCTCTGTCTCCAGTGCTTAGAGCCAGGAAGAACTGAGTTCAAATCTTGCCTCTGATACCTACTAGTTACATGACCCTGGACATGTCCCTTAACCTCTCCCCACCATTTTGATGCCTGACTGGGCTAATAAAATGTGATAATGAGGGGATCTTCCTGAGACTCTCTTGTCTCCACTCCAGGGGGAAGAAACTCATAAGGACACAGACCATCTGAGGGATGGCATTTATTATGGTATTCTATAATGGGAACGTATTTGATTTTAAAGGAAGAAGCTGACCACACCAGCATGGATTATATATTTCAATATATTGGAGTTACTGGGGATGTTGGATAAAGGAATTCACTCATGAGACCAGTCCTATGGTGGCAACAGGACAGAGTGATGGATCCCTGCACTCTCAGTGGGCCAGGTCAGGTATTATATAGAAACAGAACAAAGAAGACCAAAAGCCAAGAATGACCAGGGCTCAAGTGCAAAGTTTCCCATGGGACAGCTGAAGTTTCCCTTGCTGTTTCATTCAAGGTAGTTTGCATTCTCTGTGGGATTATAGGTCCTCCTCCCAGACACTTGAGCCCACCCAACATCAAGATACTTGGCAAGTTCCTAACTCAGGTAGGGCAACTCAGGTTTTTCCTCAGGATTGGTGATGTACTTAGAAAGGGCTAAGTGTATAAGCTCAGTGTATTGAGAATGAGCCCCTTTTCTACCCTTCCCTGCCTCAAGCCAGCCTCCTGAACAGTGGCTTGGCAACAGTCTTCTGGGATCTCTGAATCTCTCCATCTAGGGGGCTTAGGGTTAGAACACCAGGCTTGGAATTAGGAACATCTGAGTTCAAATCCAGCCTGAGGAACTTATTAGCTCTGTGACCTTTGACAAGGGCAAGTCAGAGTGTTCCAAGTCCAGCCCTCTTTCACTTTCTGCCTCCTCAATAAGATTGACAACCATTTCAACTTGTCTGTGATCTTACAGAGTTGTCTGGGGCATTAAGAGGTTAGGTGACTTGATTGTGGTCATCCTGTTAGCATGACTCTGAAGCAGGGCTCAGTCCCTGAGCCTTCCTGACTTCAGCTGGCCCTCTTTCCTTAGGCCTCAGAAGATCCCCCTCTTTCATCCAGACACAGTGCAGGCATCATCTATTCCATGAAGTCTTTCTTTCTTTTCTTTTCTTTTTTTTTTTTGGTGAGGCAATTGGGGTTAAGTAATTTACCTAGGGTCACACAGCCAGTGTCAAATGTCTGAGGCCAGATTTGAATTCAGGTCCTCCTGAATCTAGGGTTGGTGCTCTATCCACTGTACCACCTAGCTGCCCCCCATGAAGCCTTTCTTGATGCCAACTTCTAGTGGCCTCGCTCCCAGACTGCCTTGGACTTTGCCTTTATTTGCATTTATTCTCTATACCCTTTAGTGTATTTTCTGTCTCATTAGAAGGTATTCTTCTAGTGCTTAGGGACTGTGTCCTACTGAGTGTTTGCTTCTCCAGGGCCCAGCACAGTGCCTGTGAAGCAGTAGGTACTGAAGGAGTGCTTGTTGATTGCTTAATTGGCCCCGTCTTTCTATATGCCCAGCATATAGGAGGAACTTAATCCATATACATCAACGGAATAAATTAATGAGTTGGAGGTCTAAGAGTAATTATTAATGATTATAGTAGTAGTAGTAGGCTTCCGCCAGTTGCGGACGACCATGGATCAGCGCCTTGAAGAGCCACAGGCCACAGTGTGGCTGTGCAATCTGATATGGGAGCCGCAGCTCCTGCCATAATGAGGACATCGGAAAACTGCTCTCTCTGTTGCCCATAGGTTCCTCCATCTCATTCGTTTTTCTTCCTCCAGAGTTTGAAGGCCCATCTTAGCTGCGCGCAAGCTACTCCTGAGTACTGAACTCCATCGGGAGCCGTCCTTGGCCATCTCCTCCCAGCTGCCGATGTCTATTCCCAGAGCCCTCAAGTCTCACTTGCATACATCTCTGTAGTGAAGCTGGGGGCGTCCAGCAGGTCTCTGGCCTGAGGCTAACTCGCCATAGAGTAGGACTTTAGGAATGCGCCCATCTTGCAGGCGGTGCACATGACCAAGCCAGCACAGCCATCTTTGTTTCAGCAGCATGTAGATGCTTGTAAGTTGCGTGTATTGGAGCACTTCTGTGTTGGTGATCCTATCGGACCAAGATATGCCAAGGATGCGTGGAAGGCAGCACATGTGGAAACTGTTAAGCTTCTTTTCTTGTCTAGTGTATGTAGTCCATGTTTTGCTGCCATACAGTAAGGTAATATATTAGTTATATCTCTCATTTATGATTTTGTTATTTTATTATTTTATTCTTCATATTTGATTCATGTATCCACTTATAGTTTAATTTGATATGTGGTGTGAGGTATTGATCTCCTCTCAAATTTGTCCCAAACTGTTACCCACTTATGCCCTCTGTTTTGTTTTTATCCACTACAGAGAGTTCAAGCTTTGCAGAAGTGGACCCTTGGGAAACCTCTGAGTAGAGTAACATTGAAGTCATTTGAAGTTGCCCATGCAGTTAGCTACAAGGGAGGGAGGGAGACAGGAAGGGGACGAGGTGCCTGTGAAGGAATGTGGACAGGAGATAGTTCCAAGCCACACAAGGGGGTCTGGGGACAGAGAAGGAAAAACAAGAGGAGGATCAGGTGTGTGACAGGGCCAGCCACTTGATGGCCTAGCCAGAACTGAAAGGCAGCATACATGGGGGACAGACACTTGGAGATGGGACCTGGTCTCACACAGGAGAGGACAGGCGATACGGGGACCAAAGAAAGACATACGGTCCCTGATCTCAGGTGAACAGAAGACAGACACCTGAATAAATGGGCAGAGAAGCCAACAGTCTGGTCTCATGGCACTGGAGGTCTCAAACCAAGCCCTGATGCTGATGCTGCAGTGGTGGAAGGAGTCACTCTGCAGCCCAAAGTCCCTTTCTTTCCTCCCTCCTGCCTCTCCATTAGTACCCTTTAGATCCTTGACCTCATTTAAAAACTCCTCATTGATGTTTTCTGCTTCTTACATCCTGGGATCCCGTGTATCTCTCCCTCTCCTTTTCCTCCTCCCTGAGAGCCATGCCATGTAACATATGAATGGTGTTCTTTGTTTTAGGAGGGAAAACAAGTCAACACAAGAGTGGGAGACAATATTTCTGGGAACAGTCCAGTTACTTCAGGCTAACTCTCTGTGGAAGCACAGCTAATGTCAGAACACTGAACAAACAAAATGCTGATGGGTGGAGACACATGCTCTGAACACTCAGAGGAAAAGATGCTTGTGGCAGAAGACACACTTTCTGGGAACATTCTGGTGTAAGAGAGAAACTGGGAAGCCTTTGTGGGCAAAGAAATCAGCCCTTAAGAGAAACATAGGTGGGGTCTACAGTTCACCCAGTGTGGCCTGAGACCCCACCTTTGTTTCTCTGAATAAAGGTTGTTTTCTTTGCTCAGGAAGGCTTCCCAGTCTCTCTCTTACACCACTTACTAAAGGCTTGCTTTCTATGAAAAAACATCCAGCCTCAGAACACTCAGAGGAAAAGATACTTGTGGCAGGAGACACTCTCTGAAAACAGTCCAGTTACTACAGACTCACTCTCTGTGGAAGCACATCTAGCCTCAGAATACCCAGTGGAAGAAATGCTTATAGGTGGAGACACCCAGCTTCAGCAATTTTCCATCACTATACTTTTTGCTAGGCTCCATCAGAGGAAGAGACAATTTGTAGACAATCAATCATTCTGATTGTTTACATGTGCATCTGTTTGTAGGTGTAATTTTGAGTTTTTCCCTCTGCACAGGCTCTGACACAAAGTGGGGTAAGGTTGTTGTCCAAGGGATGTCTTGAGAGCTCCCCTGAGAGGACAGAGGCTCCCTGGCTCAGACCTTGGCAACCCCACTCCCTGGCTCCACAAACTTTCTCAAGAAGAGATCAGCCAATACAGGACAAGGGCCCCCAGAGACTCTCTGCCTCAGCCTGTCCAGGTAAGAAGGCCAGTGCTCCAGAGCTGTTTTTTCCATGAAGACTTCCTGAGGTGTCACAGATTGATAGATAGAGGGAGTGAGTGAGCGAGTAAGCATTTCTTAGGTGTTTACTATGTGCTAAGCATAGGCATGGTGTTCATCCCACAGGAGGGCATAGGAAAGGCATCAATATTGGAGAAAGAATAGAAGAATTTGGTAGAGTGAGTCTAGGTAGTGGTGAGGTGAATCACCACTTGGGACATGAGAGGCCATCACAGCCAACCTCATTTTTTACAGATTTGTAAATGGAGGCCCAAAGCAGTCCAGTGACTTTCCCAAGGACACATAGTTAGCAAGTGTCTGAGGGAGGGTTACACTCAGGTATTCTTGACTCCACTCACAGTGTTGTGTCTACTGCAAAGCTGGGCTACCTCTTCATTCTCCATCACCTTCCATATCCTATCAGTTATTAAATCCTAGCATTTCAGCCCCTTATTTCTGGAGTGTGTGCACCCTTGTCACTCCCAGTACCACCACTATTACTTCAAGATGTTCTCTCTAGCATCCCTTCTCTCACTTATCTTCAATCTCTCTCCATGGGTGGCTTCCCACATGCTTACAAACATGCCCATGTCTCCCCCATCCTCTCCTCCCTTTTGTTACTAAACTCTCCTGGTGCTCCTTCTACCTCTCTGACCGCTCCTTCTTAATCTCCTTTGCTGGATTTCCATCCAGGACACATCAGCTCACTGTGGGTGTCCTCCATGGTCCCATCTTATACTTGCCTCTTCTCCCTCTATACTTGGTGATTTCAGTTCCCCTCAATGCAGTTGTCCTCTCTATGATCATGATTCTCCCCTCCATTTATTCTGTCCTAACCTCTCTACTGACCTTCAGGCTCACATCTCCAACTGCCTATTGCACCTGTTGAACTGGCTGTCCCATAGAAACCTCCAACTGAACATGTCCTCACGTGAACTCATCTTCTTCTCCCCTGAAGTCTCCCCTCTTCTGAATTTCCTAATTACTATTGAGGGTGCCAGCATCCTCCCAATCACTCAGGTACACACCACTTGGGGGATATCTTTAACTTGACACACTTTCTTATCCCCCCATACATAATCTGTTGCCAGGGTCTCTTGATTCTGCCTTTGTCACATCTCTTGCCTACACCTCTTCTCCTTTGTCTCTCTTATTACCTGGGTTCTAGCCCTCATCACATCATTAGGCCTGCACTACTAAAATGGCCTTCCTGGGGTCTCCTGGCCAAGGCTCTCCCCCCCTTCACCCAGGTGTCTAGATGGTATTCCTAAAACACAGGTGATACCCAAGCTCATTCTGCCTGTCAGTAAACTCCAATCTTTCCCTCTCACCTATAGGATCTCTTTTTTCTAGCTTCAAAGTGCTTCATTGCCAGTCTCTCCTCCACCTTTCCAGTTTTTTATGCTTTCTTCCCTTGCCCTTCTTATACCTTTTTGATCCAGGGGCTCTAGCCTCCTTGTTGTCCTGCATACAAGGTGCTCTGTCCTCTGACTCTGGGCACTTTCACTGGCTGTTCAAGTCACTACCCAGCCTGGACTCCATATTCCTCTTCAGACACAGTGGTTTAGGCTCTAGCTATCTTCAAACCAAATAGAATATTCGTTTATGACCTTGACATTCAGATTCATCCCGAAGTCTCCATGTGAAATGTACTCTCCCCATGTCTCTACTTCTCAAAATCTACCTTCAAGGCTCTCAGCTCAGGGGACATCTTCAGGAAGCCTTCCCTGGACCTCCTTCGATATCTATGCTCTCTACTGCCTCAGTATTCCTTTCATTTATTGATCTGGTTTCAACTTTCATGATCCCTTGGTGGAATGGAATGGAACCTCACTGAGGGCAGGAATCCTATCTGTAGCACCTGGAACAATGACCCAAGGACCCTTCCTGTTCATTGAAATGAATTAACATGATGCTTGACCTGTGCCTAACACATTATTGCCATAAGTAGAGGTCAGTGCATAAAAGGTTTAAAATGCTGTGTTTGTGGGCAGCTAGGTGGTACGGTGGATAAAGCACTGGCCCTGGATTCAGGAGGACTTGAGTTTAAATCCAGCCTCAGACACTTGACACTTACTAGCTGTGTGACCCTAGGGAAGTCAATTAACCCTCACTGCCCCCCCCCAAATATGTAGTGTTTTGTTTTGTTTTGTTTTTTTGGTGAGGCAGTTGGGGTTAAGTGACTTGCCCAGGGTCACACAGCTAGTATGTGTCAAACGTTTGAGGCTGGATTTGAACTCAGGTACTCCTGACTCCAGGGCAGGTGCTCTATCCACTGCGCCACCTAGCTGCTCCAGTAGTGTTTGGTTTTTAAGAAAAGTGCGATACATACTTGCTCAGTGCTAAGTTCTCATTTGTGATTTCTTGCCAGGAACTCCATTTTGGCAAATTGCCAAGACCAGCCAAGCTTCATTCCCATCTAGCCTGTGCTTCTGGTTCCCAGACCTCCACACCATGTCTCAGCTGTAGCCTCACCCTGAAAAATCCCTCAGCACCTCGACCTCATCCTCACCAACCTGAATTCTATTCCTTGCTCCTGAATTGCTTACACCTAAGGTGCTAGCAGTAGCAGGTTGGCTATTAGTATGTTCCTGATCTCTGGGGTAATTCTGTACCCTGATATGTTCTGGAGCAGTTCTGGGCAGAAGAATTGTATTAGGATTTGGATCTCCGGGGAAGCTAGATGGCGCAGTGGATACAGCTCCAGCTCTGGAGTCAGGAGTACCTGAGTTCAAATCCAGCCTCAGACACTTAATACTTAACTAGCTGTGTGACCCTGGGCAAGTCACTTAACCCCAATTGCCTCACAAAAAAAAAAGGATTCGGATCTCCTAGAATGGCTGAATAACCCCAGACTTCTTCACTGGACACATCACATCAGGTGGCCAAAGGTGATCAGAAAGTCTTTCTACCACCAGTGGACAGTCTCCATTGCTCACCCTTTGCTGAGAGATGTGTGTATCTGCTCTCTCCACCTGCTCATTAAAAAGTCCACCTAGCTCTCCTTTGGAGAACATGTGGTTGGTAATAGTTCCCAGTCAAGATTAGCCACTTCTATTCTCTGGGGCTATTTTGTAAAAAGGAAAGGTGCCCAGTCTTTCAATAACTGGGTATGAGTCAGTTTTCCATGGGCCACCTAACTTGGGAGCCCTTTGAATGCCAAGGTTTCTCAACAGAACTCTGTCTTCTGGTTAAAAGCTTTGACACTATTCCAGCATCATCATGACTTTTGTTTTTGACACAGCTCTTCTGAGATGAAGCCTTGGCTTGCTGGTATGTGCCTCTCGCCTGCCTCACCTATGAAATGCACCCAGTGTTAGTACTGACCTCATCTCCATGATCTAAGCTACAACACATCCATTAGTAGGTGTGCTTCTCTCTCAAACATGAACAGTCATGGTCTAATGCCTGCAGATTCATTCATACTGTAATTACATGCCTGTGCTAGAAATGACACATGTTGATTTGAGTGGGATTTTTGTTCATGTCTCACATGTCCCAGCGTTCCACACGGTTGTTTGAATTAGTGGCTGCAGGAGGCTGAGGCCAAATAGAAGACAATCCAATGTGGAATTGCCAATGTGGAGCATCCATCTCCTCCTCAGACAATGCTCAGACTTCTCCAGAGCTTTCCTGAGTAAAAGAGTGAGACTGACTACTCAGACCATCACACACACACACACACACACACACACACACACACACACACACACACACACACACACACAGACTTGCTATGATGCAAGCCAGCTATCTGGCCAAATTGGAAAGAACATAAATCCTCAGCTAGAAAATTAAGGGGGAGAAAGAAAAAAAGGAGGTGTGTGGGAGGGACAGACTCCTGGGACACACTGGCCTTATAGTCAAGACACCACTGCCTCTGGAAGAGCAACAGACAGGGAGGGGAGTAGTTATGTTTAGGGCAGGGAAATCCAAGGTTACCTGTGGAGGGGGGAAAGATCATTGCCTTGTAGCTTCTTGTTTTAGCTTATTTTTGTCCTTATTGCTGAGACTGCCAGCCCCAAGGTGTGGCAGAGGAGACCCAATGAGGAGGCTGTTCCCATGGATGAGGTGAGAGTGTGGAGGACCATACTGTGTGAGTAGAGAGAAAGGGATGCATGGGATTAACGTCCAACAAGCAGAAATGGCAAGATTTGGCGGTGGGGTGAGAGAGATGGATCTGTTGAGGATCACTCTGAGGTTATGAATTGAGTTCTTGGAAGAATACAGCTACCAGTCAGTTTCCAAAGGAAGAAATCCAAACCATCAACAGCCATATGAAAAAATGCAGCCAAAATTAGAAGGAAAGCAGGAAATGGGAAATGTTTGAACAGCAAGATTCTCAGACAAACGATCTACTTCTCAAATATATAGGAAACTGAACTAAATTGATAAAAACAAGAGTTTTTTTCCCCAACTGATAAACGATCAAAGCATGTGAAGAAGCAGTTTTCAGACAATGAAATCAATGCTACAATAGTCATATTAAAATATGCTCTAAAGCACTAGGCATTAGAGAAATGCAAATTAAAACACCTCAGATATGCCAGCTAATACCTGCCTATCAGATTGGCTAATATGAGAGAAAAGAAGAAATGACAAATGTTGGGAGGGGATGTGGGAAAACTTAGATTCTAATGCACTCTTGGTGGAGTTGTGAACTGGTTCCACCATTCTGGAGATTGATTTGGAACTATGACTAAAGGACTAGAAAAGCATGCATGCCCTTTAACCTGGCAATACCGCATACCCTCATTTGGGGAACAGCTGCACAAGTTGTGATATGTGATTGTGATGTAATGCTATTGTACTATAAGAAATGATGAGCAGGATACTTTACGGAAAACCTGCAATGACTTCCATAAACTGATACAAAGTGAAATGAGCAGAACCTGGATAACACTACACAGTAAGAGCAATGTTGTACAATGCTCAACTGTGAATGACTTCGTTATTCTCTGCAATACAGTGATCCAACACAAATCCAAAGAACTTTTTGCTGAAAAATGCTATCTCCAGAGAAAGAACTAGTGGAGTTAGAATGCAGAACAAAGAACTTTATTTTTCCTTGAGTATGTGTGTTCTCTTTTGCAGCATGACTAATATGGAAATAAGTTTTGCATAATTGAACATGTATAACCTTTGACAAATTGCTTGCCTTTTCAATGAAGAAGGATGGGAAGAGATTTTGCCCCTCAAAAATTTTTACAAGTGAATGTTTGAAATTTTTATCTATAAATGTACAAAATAAAACATATTAAAATTAATGTTAAAATGTTGAAAATTTAAGTGAATATTTAATGAAATAAATAAAACTATGTTAAAGCCAAAAACAAATGTGCACTCTTTCAGCACAGGGATAGCCTTTGTTTTCTTTTTCCTTGCTTTCTATCCCAGGCACATAGCAAGTGCTTTGAAAAACTGTTTAAGTGACAGACCAAAAAGGGAAATGACAAATGTTGTAAGAGCTCCAGGAAATCAGGCACATTAGTGCACTAGTGATCAAGCTATAAATTGGTACAGCCATTCTGGAAAGCAAGTTGGAACCAAGCCCCAAGAGTCACTCAACTGTGTCTACATTTCTACTCAATGATACCAGTGCTAGGCTTATACAAAGCAATCACAGCAAAAAGAATAGGACACACATGTATAAAAATATATCAGCTTTTTTTGTAGTAACAAAGACCTAGAAAGTAAGCGGCGCTGACTTTAGAGAATGGCCAAATGAATCATGGTACACCAATGGGATGGATATATGGGATTAGATATGTCAAGATGGGTGGTTCAGAGAAACCTGCGAATCCTTGTATGAATCAATGCAAAGTGAAGTGAGCAGAACCAGAACAATTTATACAGTAACAACTTTGTGCACTCAAACAACTGCGAAAGATGGAAGATCTCTAATCAACACAACTAAATTTAACTCAAGACTACCCACTTCTTGGCAAAGAGGTAATGAATTCAGCGTGTGCAATGAGATCTAGTTTTGGATATGGTCGATTTGTTTTTCTTGACTATGCATACATATTCCAAGGGTTGTGTTTTTTTTTCTTTTTCTCTTCCCAGTGGAGGTGTGAAGGAGAGAAAATTAATTCTTGTTAATGCTAAAGAAAAACTTGCCAAAACGTTGGTTCTCTTTAAAGAAATTTGCAAATTGGGGGAAGGCCTGGGTTTCAGGGAACTATGATGTCCAGTAGGTGGTCTTGCCTAGTTAGTTTTAGGGTTTGGATTATCCTGTTATCCAGATATTCACAAGAATGCAAAGGGATGCTGGGACTTGGCAGGTACTCTCTTTGAGGATCTGGGCCTATATTAATAATCTGGTAACCAACTGGTGATCCGGATAAGGCCCCCATGAATCAAATGATGATCTCACTGGAGACCTGGCACTCAGTAAATGTTCTCCCTTGGGGGAGGGGGCGGGGTCCAGCTCTCCCTTCGTGGTCTCAATGAGGCCCTGCTTCCCAATGGGTGATCTCTACTGGAGTCTGGCATTTGATTGGTGGTTTTTATGAGGGTCAGCTCCACAAAGGGACATGTCAGTAGAATAATGGCCCTTAATTTTAGGTCTCTTCCTGAATGTCAGTATCTATGGCAGCCATCACCTCTGTGTTGGAGTTCTATAACCATTGGGATTATGGTAGGGAGATTTCAAAATTTCTCATCTCTAAAAACATAGCTGTAGTTTCCTCTAAGACCATGATGCATCTAATGTTAACAGGTGAATTTGACACTTTGGATCCTGAATACTTATTGTGAGGGTTCTGTTTTGTCGTGAATATAGATTTTCACATTGAATTTCCTAAAAGATTTTCAAAATAGGTCTGCCAAATCCCATTAAATAGGTTACAAATCCTAGGTGGGAGCTGTATTTTGTCCCTTTTCAGTGCTCTAAGATGGGGGGTTGTGCAAACCTGTTCCCATAAAGGCACATTCTTTCTGTATCCAATTCCCTGAGAGAGGGGACAACAAAGGAGAGGTTGGAATCCCTCAAAGGGATGGTTTTTGCCACATTGACAGACTTCAGAACTGACAAGTGCAGTGGCCAATTAACATGGAATCCACCTTGTGACAAAAAGGTGATGGACTCAAGATGCGGAATAAGACAACGTTTTCAGACACAGCCAAGGTGGGAATTTGAGTATACCTACTTGTTTAAAGCATTGTTTTGTTTTTCTCCTGGGGTTGGGGGGTGGGAGGGTCAGGGGGGATAGGAATGGAGGAAGGGGAAAATACGAATGAGAAGAGGGTTACCAAGACACCCCCTTTTTAATCTGTCCAACTATGAACATGGCAGTGCTCCCTTGATTGGGCATCCTTGGGGTCCAGAATAAAAATAAACAGTCATTTAAATGAAAAGTCAGGAAAGAAAAGGGATGACTGGGGATGAAAAATTAGGAAACAAACCGAATGAGTGGGGAGGGGAGCTCCTCTCACCAATCTGCTCTCCCTCCTCCCCCAGGAACAGAGGGACCATGAGACACACTACTTCCCACCCTCTGGATTCAGGCTGAGATGCCCGCTATTGGGGACAGGGTGGGGGGACCCCAACAGATCTCTCAGAGGGTCACCACCCCATCCATACCCATGAGCTGATGAAGGCAATGAGCATGCTCTTGTAGGTGGATGAGAGGTGGCCATCTCTGAGGAGGGGCCAGCACATGAGCCCAAGGAATTGAGGCAACAACCAAGCCCAGAGGCCATTCATCACCTGCATGGTGATGCCCCTCTGTGCAATGCCCCTCCCCCAGGCAAGCCTTGGGGCTCATGAGCTTTCTGCTGGATCAAACTTTCCCTCTCTCTGTTGAGGACACCACCATCCTTCTACTCACCAGAGTCACAGGATCAGAAATCTAGAGCTAAAATGTCCTCAGCATCCATGGAGGCCATCCCCCTTAATTTACATTTGTGGAAACTGAGGCCCAGAGAGGGGAGGCACTTCACCGGTGTTACAGTGCTGCCAGAGCCCAGATTTAAAGTGTTGGCTCACCTTTCCCTCCAAGTTAGCAACCAACTCTTCCCCTCGCAGAAGTGCTCTAATCAGAGAAGACATTCAATCTCTGGTAGTCATCTTGGCTTGGGCCTGCTGCTTTTGGTGAATGCCAATCTAGTCACTCCAAGAAGAAAGGCAGCTTACCTTGATTATACATGACCTGCCTAAATGTTTCCAGGGTAACAGACTGAGTGGCCTGGAGCTCTTCCTAGAAGAACCCACATATGGCCTTCTCCTACAGATGACACTAAGGCACAGAGACGTTTTTCAGCCTCTTGGCTTTGATGCACTCTCTTCTCTCCTGGTTTTCAGGATGCTTTGGCCCTCTGATTCTCTTACTCAGTAAAGTGCAGTAGCTCTTTGTTACCTCTGAGATCAAATATAAAATCCTCTTTGAAATCCTCTCACCAGCTGGTCCCTCCTTCCCCTCTTCACTTTTTTTAAAAAGATGAATTTTTAAAAAGACAAATTCACTGTACACATTTTATTTACAGTTTTGTACACTGTCTTAATATGAATGGGACTGCTTTTCTAGTTGAGCCATTTTTTAACCAAAGCAAAATATAACCTAAGTAATACAAAGTGTTAAAATACAGCACAAGATACAAAAACAGACACACTATATCTAGTTAGGAATGTAATTATTATGTTACATTTTTTAAATCCACAGCTATGTTTAGGAAATCACACATAGTTCACTGATTTGACTGAAATGCATAAATTTGTAGCAAATCTCTAATGTTACAAAAAACCCCAAAAAACTTACCAAACAATGCACAAAATTAATGTTTATTCCACCTTTATGTCATATTCCTAGGTCCTTCACCAATGTTACATGAGCAAAAAATTAAACAAACAAAAACAAATGAAATCAGAATCACTAATGTTATCAAGTAGGGAAACAAATCAATTAAATCTAGCAGCCATCAGCATAGATTACGGCAAAAAATGATGCTGTAAAAAAAGAAACAAAGAAATTTGCTAGAAAATGGTATGCATCATACTCTTCCAAACCAGTGAAATATGTTACTGCATGTAATGCAATGTACAACAGAAGTAATTCTCTGTAAGGTAAAGAAATGCAAGTTCTTTTCTGAATATTGTGGATAGATAAATGCTTGTGTAATCGTAATGCTTCTACCAAGCAATTACAGAGTGGGCCAGGAACCCAGTTAGGGCTTCTGGGGATGACGCATATTGTAATTCTTTGATTGGGATAATGGTTACTCTAGTCAAAATAGAAAAACATTTGAACACAGAAGCACAAGACAAAGGCGACTGAGACTTCTCCTATATCTTAGCAACATTTAGATGGAAATCAAATTGAAATGCAGGCCACTCTGTTGTTGAAGAGGCTTTGCTTCAGCTCCCTAATCTCGATTGCTTGACGCAGTCTCCTATGAAAGAATACTCAGAAGGTGTCTTCTTAAACAACAAACCTATTTTTAGTGGTGGAGCTGCTCTTAGTAGCTGTGTCTGCGTGGGACTGATAACCAATCACTACCTTTGGAGGGAGTCCTAAGCTTTCCTTATACATATAGATGTGTAACAGCATCTCTTTTCACACTCAGTAGTCCATATTGCTATCTTATCACCTTTAGCTCTAACATTAACAACAGCTCCACACACATCATCATTGTAGTCATCAAATGGCTCCCCAATAAGGCACAGCAGTGTCTCTAGCCAAAAGCGATCAAGGTCACTTTGTCTCTGCTGTTTGTTTAATGTAATTAGCCATCGTCCTCCTCATTTGTTTCTTTCATCTTCCCACATAGGCTCTATCCCATCCTTAAAAAGTGAGTAGTCACAGCCAGGTATTAAATTACTAGACAGCTGGATATGTTTGTATAAAGCCCAGAAGTCCTCAACGCTACCAAACTTAGAGATCAGATAAAGGTTTGCTTGCCAAGTTTTGCTCTTACCATTTAAAAAAAAAACAGAGCTCCAGTCTGTTCTGTAGTGGAGGTTTAACGTAGTGTTCAGGGTTGGCAACCTCCTGATTGGTTTCAGTTTTTTCTTCTGAAGGTGGGGGGTTAGGAGTGGTGGTGGTTTCCGGTTCCACAGTTGCCACCTTAGATTGATCTGATCAGACCCCTTCTTCACTTTAATGTCCTCTACCTACTCTATACTGCAGTGGCCTAGTCTTCCTTGCTGTTTCTTTCTCAAGATCCTCAAATGCCAACTCTAGGCAGCTTCATTGGATGCCCACTGGAATGCTCTCAAATGTGGTTCTTTTAAAGAGTCTATTGCAACATTCTGTTTTTAATCCATTCTGCTATCCACTTTAGTTTTATAAATTCATTCTATTCATATTTACAGTTATGACAACTGTATTTCCCTTCATGCTCTTTTCCCTGGCTCACTCTCTCGCTCTCTCTCTCTCCCCCTTTCTCCATTCATTCTGTTCCTTTTCATAAGTCTTTTATTTATGACCAATGCCTCCTCCCACTAGCCCTCTCTTTTACCAGTCCCCGTCTTCCTTCCTTCCTTCCCTATAGGGTAAGAAAGATTTCTGTATCCAAATGAGCAGCGACCTGATGCTGCACCTTCCATTCCAAGTTCAAGCCTTGGAACAGTGCTGTGCCCATGACATCAGCCTCCCAGTAAGTTTTCTGTATATTTTTATAAGTCCTTGTTTTCTTCCCCCTTAGAATGGAACCTCCTTGTTATAAGCAAAGCTTATTCCATTCCTTGTCCTTATATCCCCAGCAGAGGTGGAAATGTATGCCCACTAAAATACTATTTTAAAAGACATGACAAAGAAGAACTAGAGACATGGTATTTTGCAACACTTCTCCTGACAGCAGGGATCAAGTGGTTTTCCCTTCACAGTTGTTAGGGCTGGCTAGTTCGTCAAATCCTAACCAACTTAGACATGCCAGAAAAACTGAGCTCCTTTGACATCCTCTGGCTAATTTTGTCTTGTCACCTGTTAATACCCCATGAAGATTTGGCTGCAAATACCTCAAGGATGGATTGCAGGAAAAGGGTGAGCAGCTCGACTTGGAGTGGATAGGAACCCAGCATCACATGGTGTCTGATTCTTTATTCATGGGTGATAATGAGGTTACTGGGTGAGATCAAATAAAGCCAGGAGAAAAGAGGGCCCAGGACAGAGCCTCGAGGGATAGCCACAGTTCATGGGCATGACTTGAGTGAAGATTCAGTCATTTGGATTGGTCAGGAGTAGTCAGGGAGAGCAAATGAGAATTAGGAGAGAACAGTGTCATAAAGACTGAGAGAGAAGGGAGTATCCAGGAGATGAGCATGAGCAACAGCTTCAAAGGCAGCAAAGAGCAGAAGAATGGTGGGGAATGACAGAAGGCCATAAGACTTGTCAATGAAGAGATAATTGTCCCAGTGGAGACATCAGTTTCAGGGAAAGGATGAAGTCAGACTGCTCCATTCATATTCCTAGACCCCAGTTTCCGTCTCATTCCCAAATGGTGTGTATCCCCCTTTTTCCCAGGTCTTAGCTCCCTCAGAGATCATCACCTTTATATTCTGGAATCCTGGGATAGAGTGATTGGTGACTTTTCTCCTTCAAGCTCCTAACTGTAACCCAAACACTGTGAAAGGCCCATTGGTCCCTGCTGCTCTTTAGTTCTCCTCTATTCCTTGGCTTCCTAGCCCCTCTGTCCTTGCATTCCTCTAGGCCTACACCCAGCAATTCCTCTGCAATGACCCTGAGGACCACACTGCTCTCCCACATCCCCTCAGGTTTTTGCTTTCAAAGTTAAGGTCTAGGGGCAGCTCTGTGGCATAGCGGATAAAGCGCTGGCCCTGGATTCAGGAGGACTGAGTCCAAATCTGACCTCAGACACTTAACACTTACTAGCTGCGTGACCCTGGGCAAGTCACTTAACCCCTATTGCCCCACAAAAAAACCAAACCAAACCAAACCAAAACAAAACAAAAACAAAAACAACCCCCCCCCCTCACAAAGTTAAGGTCTAACTTAAAGTCAGAGACAACATAGTCCACAGAACCCCTTTAAACCATATGCCCGGCACTGGTGAAGTGTTGTTGTGACAGGGCATTCTTGACACCTCTCTCCCATGCACAATCCTTGTGTGCATACTTGGGTTCTTCCAGAGCTGCTAAGGGCTCAGTGTCATGGCCAGGATACCACTCCTTATGGAGTTGGAGTCATGCAGAGGAGTCAGACTGTTGTCCAAACCACAGGCCCTGACCTCCCTCACACTTTCCTCCATCAGTCCTTCCCAGACACCTTCCTATCTCCTAGATTGGTTTTCCCTTGACCCATGGAACCTTCTTATAAAACCGACCCTAGCCACCATAAATCCTCAATTCCTTCTGAAGCTATTACCTGCTTTAGTGATTTTGCCAGTATCTGCTGACTTGATCTTTGTACTGCTGTATCCACTGCATAGCTGGGCTGCCTCTTCATTCTCCATGATCTTCCATATCTAATCAGTTATTAAATCCTGGCACTTCAGCCCCGTTATTAACTCGGCAAAGTGTGTTCCCCTTTTGCCCCCAGTACAACCACAATTACTTCAAGTTGTTCTCAACTAGAACATGATAAGGTTATAATCTTATTTTAGTCTTGGATGACTGAAGCCATCCACTACCTCCAAAACTACACTTGTGTTGTTGAGCAAAGCTGGAGAAATTCATAAAACTGTGCCAACTGGCTATGCCACAAATTTTTGTGACAGGACTTCAACTGGGTCCTCACTGCTGCATGGCAATCCTTTCACATCTCCCTAATTAATTATCCACTAACCCACTCATCACAGACGCTCTTCCAAAGCTTTTTATCTCTCCTGACATGTCCCAAGGCCCCCATTTCCTCACCCTCTCATATGAGAACATTGGTTTATACAAAAAAGAGCAAAATGGAGTCCATTCACCAAGAGGTCCCTCTTTTCTCCATTCCATCCTGTCATTTCCTATAGATTTCCCCCTATAGCATCCCTTCTCTCAATTATCTTCATTTTCTCCCTATCTATGGCTTGGTTCTGCCCTGCCTACAAACATTTCTATGTCTCTCTATCCCCTGAAAATCATCCCTTGATCTATTGTAGTCTCTTTGTCCTACAGATAGCATTATTCTCAACTTCAGCAGTTTTCCATCACTATAGTTTTCTCAAGGTTCCATCAGAGGTAGAGACAATTTGTTGAAGAACAATAGTTATGATTGTTTATATATGCATGTATTTGTGTGTGTGATTTGAATTTTCACTCTGTATAGGCCCTGATGTAAAGTGGAAGAAGTTTATCATCCAAGAGATGACAGTGAGAGCACCCCTGAGGGGACAGGGGCTCATTGGCTCATTCCTTGCCAACCCCACTCCCTAGCTCCAGAAGCTACATAAAGAAGAGATTGGCCAACACAATACAAGGGCCCCCAGATACTCTCTGCCTCAGTCTGTCCAGGTAGGAAGTCCAGTTCTCTAGATTCATCTTCTCCATGAAGACTTCATGAGGTGTGATACATAGATAGATAGATAGACAGACAGACAGACATATATACAGAGGGAGACAAACATTTCTTGGTTGCTTGCTATGTGGCAAGCATTTTAATAAGTATACGTCCAGGGTTTATCCCACAGCAGCAGGTGGCAGTTGGCAAGGCAACAATCAAGGAGAGAGAATAGAAGAATACAAGAAAGTGAATCCAGGCTGTTGTGATGTGAATTATGGCTTGGAAAATGAGAGACCATCACAGCCAACCTCATTTTTACAGATAAGGAAACAGTGGCACAAAGCAATTAAATAACTATCCCAAGCATGTATAGCTAGTAAATATCTGAGGTGGGCTTATGCTGAGGTATTCCTGACTCCACTCACCGGAATGTCCATCATTTGAGGAATGGCAAAACAAGCTGTGGTGAAGCATACTATTCACCTCCAAAGAACTGATCCTGACTGAAGGCAAACTGAAGCATGCTATTTTTCACTTTATTTCTTTCATTTATTTTTATTTTATTCAAGTTTTCTTATACAAAATGACTAATATGCTAATGTTTTACATAATTGCAAACAAAGATATTGAGTTAAAAGGGATCTCAAAGGTCAACTAGTCAAATCGCATTTTACAGTGGAAAAAACTGATGCTCAGTGTGGTGATGTGAGTCGTCTGAAATCACAAATCTCTTAAGTGTCCACAACTACCAAGTTAGGATGTGAACACAGATCTTCCTAAAACAGAATTGAGTGGTGTATCCATTAGATTTTGCTGCCTCTTATACTCCCATCTCACTAGTGAGCCTTCATCTCTCTAGATCTTCTGACACGAGAAGGTGGGGGGGGGCGGCAAATTTCTTTTTTTAAATATCCAAAGAAAAGTCATTTCCAAAACCTATCAAATTTCACCGCATGAACATTCAACAGACACTTATTGGTTTGAAGTGAATTCTTTAGAAAAATACCTTTATAGATCCTACTCTCTCTCTCTAAGGTGAAAAGTCCTTAACCCAGTTTTAACTTTTGCCAAAATGAGTTTTCAAGGATTTACACAACAGCTTAAGTTAGATGAGATATCAACAGATATAAAAAGTCACTTCAGCACCAAAGACACTGGACAGCTCTGCCATATATCCTCTCAGTAAAGCACCTCATCTAGTAATACTCACATATGCATCAGGGGGACCCCATGGGCACATGGTAGTAGAATGAAGGGCACCTAGTTAGCACAGTGGATGGAACACTGGTTCTGGAGTGAAGAAGACTCATCTTCCTGACTTCAAATCTGGCCTCAGACACTTATTAGCTGTGTGACTTTGGGTAAGTCACTTAACCCTCTTTTCCTTACTTCCTCATCTGTCAAATGATCTGTAGAAGGACATGGCAAACCAGTACAGTATCTCTGCCAAGAAAGGCCCAAATGGGCTCACAAAGAGTCGGACACCAAATGAAAAAATAAATCAACCATGCACAACCACCTTCTGGTTCTGCAAAAACATGATGTGTACAATGGTCAGAAGCAGCCAGACACACACTGGTCATCTGTCATCACAACAGATAATAATGTATCCTATATCCTCATCAAACACAAAAAAACAGATGCTCTCAAACACCTGGGTCCAGGAGATCACTGCAAGAAAAACTCATTCTTCCTATGCCTGCTTGGCTACATATATATATATGTTCCTCTTTTTCTTTTTCTTTTTTTTTGGTGTGGCAATGAGGTTTAAGTGACTTGCCCAGGCTCACACAGCTAGTAAGTGTCAAGTGTCTGAGGCTGTATTTGAACTCAGGTCTTCCTAAATTCAGGGACGGTACTTTATCCACTATGCCACCTAGATGTCCATACTTTGCTATATTAACAGAATAATGAAAGGCATGGCCCATACTGCCATTTCCTGTCATTTTCCCAATCTGAAAACCAGTGACAGTGAATTGGAAAAGGGCTGGTGTTCAATTCACCATGGTATTTTTAAAAATTCATTTCCAATTCCTGTGGAATAGGCCTAATGTTTCCTCCAGAACATGGGTTTGATCCATGCCTCTTGCTTCCCTACTAAAACAGCATGTAGTTTTCCCCCCAAAGGTGACAGAGCTACTTCTGGAGTCCCAAGACAATCTTTTTCTACTTCTCTAATTACCTCCCTATCCTACAATGGCTCTTCAGAAAATTTCCATCTCTCCTCAAACCTTCCATGGCTCCTTCCCACACTCACCCAACCCACCCAGCTGAGAACCTGCCTCATTTTTACTGACAACATTCCTCCTTCTCCCCTCCTCTTCTCACATCACTCAGATGCCTTCTGCCACTGTCTCCTCCTCCACCCTGTCTCACACATAGAGATGTGCTCACTCCTTCTTGAGCAAAACCCCTCTTTATGTGGACAAGTGGTCCCTTCTAGTCCATTTTTGCTAGCAGATTGCTCCCTCTATCCACATTTGCACACTTATCTTTAGTCTCTCCCTATGTACTGGCTACTTCCCCCCCCCCACCTCCCATCTATAACCATGTCATGTCTCCCACATCCTTAAAACATCTCTCGGGGCAGCTGGGTGGCGAAGTGGATAGAGCACCGGCCCTGGAGTCAGGAGTACCTGAGTTCAAATCCGGCCTCAGACACTTAACACTTACTAGTTGTGTGACCCTGGGCAAGTCACTTAACCCCAATTGCCTCACTAAAAGAAAAAAACAAAACATCTCTCCATAGATCCATCCATCCTCTCTAATTATCATCCCATATATGACCTCCCGTTTGTGGCTAAACTCCTAGAAAAAGCAGTTTACAATAGTCACCCCTGCTTTCTTCTTTCTCCTTAACTCTCTACAGTCTGCCTTCTGCCCTCATCATTCAACTGAAACATCTCTCCCTAATGTTCCTAACCATCTCTTAGACGCCAAATCTAACGTACTTTTAAAATCCTCACTCTTTCTGATCACTTTGCAGCCACTGTCATTTACCTTGTCTTGATACTTTTGGCTAAAGTTTTGTGGCATGATTTTCCCTGGGATCTCCTTTTAATCAGTTAATAAACATTTATTAAGTGACTATTAAGTGCCAGGCACTGGCACTGAGCACTGGAATTAGAAGGAAAGGTAAAAGACAGTAGCTCTCCCTGAGCACCTCACCATGGCCACTCCTTTCCAGTGTTCTCAGCTGGATCTTCATCCAGGTCATGCCTGGTAGCCACGAGTGTCCCACTGGGCTCTGTCCTGAACTGCCTTCCCTTCTGTCTCCATACTATTTCACTTGCTGTTCTTGACAGTTCCCAAGGATTCAGTTATCATCTCTATGCATATGATGCTCAGATCTACTTGTCCAATCTGAACCTCTCTGCTGACCTGCAGTCTTATTAGATATATCCAACTGGTTGTGCTTGAGTCATCTTAAATACAATGTGTCCTAGAATGAACTCGTTCTTTCCTCCTATCGTCAACAGTCTTGCCTTTCAAAATTCCTTATTACTGTTGAAGGTACCAGCATCGTCCCCATCATCCAGGCCCACAACATAAGAGTCATCCTTCACTCTTGACTTCTCACCACTCCCCAAACCAACTTGTTGCCAAGACCAGTCAATTTTAGCTTTGTAACAACTCTCATATATGACTTCTTGTTGTCTCCTCTGACAATGCCACCATCTTGGTGTGGGCCCTCATCTCTTCACAAAATGGACTATTGAAACAACCTTCTGGTTGGGGTCTCTACCTCCAGTACATCCCTATTCTAGTCTGGCCTATGCTCAGATCTCAGAATCATCTTCCTCAAGCACAAGTCAGTCCATAGTCCCTCCCCCTAACCCCTGTCTTCTACTCAGTCAAATCCAGTGGTTCCCTATCAACTCAGGACCAAATATAAAATCATCCCTGGCATGCAAATCCTTTTCTAAAGTACCCACTGTCACCTTTCTAGTTTCCTTACATCTCACACACTCCTCCTGTATTCCTCCTCACCCCTGTGATGTACTCTTCAGTCCAGCAACAGCTGCCTCCTTGCTGTTCCTAGAAGAACATCCTCCATCTCCCAGATCTGGCCATTTTCTTTCAGTTTCTGTCTCCCACACCTAGAACATTCTCTTTCCTCATCTCTGCCACATGACTTCTTTGGCATCCTTCAAGTCTCAGCTAAAATCCCACTATCTTTAGGAAGCTTTTACCCTTTCCCACAAGTCTCTATCTAGGACCTTCTTTATGTTCATTATTTACAGTATTTCCTGTATATAGCTTTTTATCTATAGTTGTTTCTTGTCACCACTATTCATCTGAGTTTTGTGAGGGAGCAGGGACTGTCTTGCAGTTCTTCATATTTTCCATGTCGCACAGAGCCTGGCACATAGTAAGCAGCTTAAAAATGTCTATTAACTGAATGGAACCTGATTGGCACCTATGTCCCCTGATGTATCTTCATTGTCCCCTATGGGCATGAAAAGTCTCTCAAATGGGCACTCAGCAGGTCTCAGACTTCTTGTTTTTCTGAAGACCACTCAAGCCCTCATATTCTGCCCTAGGACCCTGTTCTGACAGGCAGATGTGTTTTATGTGAAGAGGAGTGTTGCTATGTCCAGAGAAGCCATGTCACTGCATCATTATTGTATTTCTATGCTGTGTTAGCTCAGAGTAAACCTGCTACTGTTAACTGTCCAATGACTTCCCAGTACCTCATTTCATGCCAACACTGATCCCGAATTAAGACATTGCTGCCATCATCAAAACTATTTGGTCCTGGGGCAGCTAGGTGGCGCAGTGGATAAAGCACTGGCCCTGGATTCAGGAAGGCCTGAGTTTAAATCTGGCCTCAGACACTTGACACTTACTAGCTGTGTGACCCTAGGCAAGTCATGTAACCCCCACTGCCTCACTAAAAAGAAAAAAGAAAATTATTTGGTCCTGGCTAAGAAATTGAGTTGTTTCTCCTTGTTGTTGCTGTTGTTGTTTGCCTTTGTTCATGAAGAAGACCATGACATCAAGGTTTTGTCATGAGTTGTACTGAATAGAATTTAAGTGAGAGAGGGCTGTGCAAACTCACCAACCTCACTCTCTCATCCAAAGCCATCTGGCTCCAGTGGCAAGATATATATTAAGACAACTATCCAAGGCCCTGGATGTTTAAGGCAATTGTGGTGAAGAGACTTTCAGGGTCACATAACTGTCTGAGGTGAAATTCAAACTCCCAACTTTAGGGCCAGTGCTCTATCCATTGTGCCACTTAGCTGCACCGAGAAATAGAGTAGTGGATCAGTGGAATAAGCTTCACAGGCAAAACATTGTAATGAATGACTATAGTCATCTACTCTCCAATAAACCCAAAGACTCCAGCTTCTGGATTTAGAACTCGCTGTTTGAGAAAACCTTCTGGGAAAACTGGAGAATAGAATAGCAGAGACTGGCCATAGACCAACATTGCACACCATATACCAAGACAAGGTATAAATAGGTACATGATTTAGACATAAAGGGGGATGCCATAAGCAGAATGGGAGAGCAAGAAATAGTTTACCTGTCAGATACATAAAGAAAGGACAAATGGATGAGTAAAGAAGAGATAGAGAAGATTATGAAAAATGTAATCGGTAATTTTGATTACATTAAATTAAAAAGGTTTTGCACAAACAAAACCAAGACAACCAAGATAAGAAGGAAAGCAGAAACCTGGGACATCATCTTTACACATAGTGTTTCTGATGAAGGTCTTGTTTCTGAAATATAGAGAGAACTGATTCAAATTTATAAGAATACAAGTCATTCCCCCAACTGAGAAATGGTCAAAGTATATGAACAGGTAGCTTTCAGATGAACAAATTAAAGCTATGTATAGTCACCCGAAGAAATGCTCTATATCAATACTGATTCAAGAAATGCACATAAAAGCAACTCTGAGCTACCATGTCACACCTATAAGATTGGCTCATATGACACAAAAAGAAAATGATATCTGATGGAGAAGATGTGAGAAAATTGGAACACTAATGTGTTGCTGGTGGAGTTGTGAACTGATCCAACCACTCTGGAGAACAATTTGGAACTGCCCAAAGGGCTATAAAATTGGGGCCTACCATCTGATCCAGCAATAACCTTGCTAAGTCTGTATCCCAAAGAGATCTTCAAAATGGAAAAGGAGCCACATGTAAAAATATTTATAACAGCTCTTTTTATGGTGGCAAAGAATTGGACATTGAGGGAATACTTATCAATTGGGGACTGGCTAAGCAAGTTGAGGTATATCAAGGTTATGGAATACAATATTGTTCTGCAGGAAATGATGAGTAGGCAGATTTCAGAAACACCTGGAAAAACGTTGATGAACTGATATTGAATGAAGTGAGCAGAACCAAGAGAACTTTGTACCCAGTAACATGATGCGATAATCAATTAAGATAGACTTAGCTCTTCTCAGCAATAGGATGATCAAAGCCAATTCCAAAAATTCTATCCACATCTGGAGAAAATATTGTGTAGTCTGAATGCAGGTCAAAGCATACTGTTTTTGCTTTTTAGTTGTTTTTTTTTCCTTTCTCGTTGTTTTTCTCTTTTGTTCTGATTCTTCTTTCACAACATGACTAATGTTTAAACTTGTGTAACATGGTTGTGTGTTTATAAACCATATCAGATTGCTTGCTGTCTTTGGGAAAGGCTGGGGGAGGGAGGGAGAGAGGGAGGAAAACTCCAAATCTTATAAAATGAATGTTGAAACTATCTTTACATGTTGTTGGAAAAATAAAATACTATTATTACTTCAAAAAAAGTTATTTCTGCCACTGAAGCCTCTTCTAACAACCTGGCACAAGAGAGACACTCAGAGACTTCTGGTTGACTGACACTGTCCAAAGGAAGCCTGCTCCTGACTATAGGGGCTGCAAGGCCAAAACATTGATTGTATGTTAGCATCAGAGAGAAGAAAAATCATAACGAGTATATACATGAAAGAGTTGGGAGAATCGGGAACACCATTCCTAGGCTCAAAAAAGTTGAGGAAGACCAGACTTGATGATCAGCAAAATCTGAGTTGAGCATTTCCGTGTTGATTAGATTTAAATTCAAATTTCTTTAGAACATAAACATTTTTGATCACCTTCTGAATGTTCTGCATAATGTTAGGCTGTGCAGAGGAATAAGAAAGAGGAAGGGTGTAGATTAGGGGGGACAGCACCCCTGGGCTAAGTTCTAGAACTACATAGGCTGGCTTTGTTCTTCTCCTTTTTATTTCCCCTCATTTACTTTGTTTTGTTTTTTAGTGAGGCAATTGGGGTTAAGTGACTTGCCCAGGGTCACACAGCCCTCATTTACTTTGAATCAGGAAGTATTGTTCCACAAAATTAGACACCCCTTCTGGATAATAACATTGAATATATGAAGATGGATTTGTGGGGTTCAGAAAGTGGAAGTGGGGGTTGGCAACAGAATTATGTACTATAGCACTTAGCACACTTCTTTACACATATTAATTGCTTAACAGATGCCTTTACATTCATTAACCCAATAATGGCTGGGAGGACAGAGCCTCCCTTGAATAGATGAAGGGTTTGGGGCTGAGTAATCAAGAGCCTCCACCAATTTACCCTTAGAAAAAATCTAAAGGAAGTGTCAAAAACATCATGAAAATGCAAGTGGGATGAGAACTTGCAAAGATCGAGTCACCATGGCAACAGAGAGCTGTGACTATTTTGCAGATTAGAGGAATCGTGCCTGGTAATTTTCCTTCTGGACATGCTCTGATTGCTTGAGGAGGTTTCTCAACTGTTTCAGACAGTGGTGGATGGAAGTTCCTTTCAAAGGCAATTGAGGGAGAAATGGGGGGCAGCATGTGCCAGACAAGTCACTCCATTACCACCACCTTGTCCAGCGTCTCCCCACAGACCCGGATGGAGACCCACCTGTGCCCTGAACCCAGAGTCTTGGAAAGAACAGCCCCCCCCCCAGCCACCAGACCTGCTTCTAGTCCGTTGGCATTGGAAGTGTATCTCAACCTGCCCCCCATTTCTGTATCTGTCATACACCCTACACTCTGCCCCCCACATAGTCCAGGATCCAGTGACACCCTCCTCCTTGCTGCTCTTGCACAAGACACTGTGCCTCCCAACTCTGGCCATTTTCTCAGGGTGTCCCTCTTGCCTGCAGGGCTCTCCCTCCTCATCTCTGCCTTCTGGTTTCCCTGACTTCTTTCAGGCCCCACTGACAATCCCACCTTCTACAGGAAGCCTTTCCCAGATCTAGCTCCTGGGCCTTTATTCTCTTGCTTTATTTCCAATTCATCCTGTATATGGTTTGTTTGAACTTCAGCTGTTTGTATGTTGCCTCCCTATGAGACTGTGAGGTCCTTGAGAAAAGGGATTGTCTGGCTTTTCTTTTCCTTGCTTTGTGCATGGCACTCAGCAGGCATCTTATCAATGCTTATTGACTGAAAAACTTAGTCACCATCTGCAATTGTCATGAATTTTAGCCTCTTTATCATACAGTCCATCCTATCTCCTCCCCAGCTTATTAAGGTCTTTCTTATCACACACCCCTTGTCTTACTCGACTCTCCATCCCACACTGGTACTACCAGGTGTAGCTGCTATTCCACCAAGCATACTAACACTAGTTGAAGAACACTCCCTCCTGTGTTTTCCCTTAACAATCAGCCAGTAGAATTCCTTGCTAGCCAAGGCATTGAAATGGCACAGCAAGAACACTAATCACAAAGGAGTTATCCACAGCCACGGATATGAACTTGAGCACCTGAAGCCTCCTACCCTTTCGGTGTGGAAGGTTTCTTCTAGATCTGAAAGGCCTGCTCTTTTGCCTTTCAGTATTCCTGGTTTTGCCCCCTTGCCCCCTTCAGTGCAGACTGTTTGAAGGCTAACCTGGGCACACTATTACAACAGAAGGAAGTATAAGCTTCTGGACTTGGAACTCTATTCATGAATCAGTCAACCATTATTAAGTGCCTGCTATGTGCCAGGACCTGTGCTAACCTCTTTTACAAATATTATCTCACTTGATCCTCACAACAACCCTGTGAGGCAGATGATATTCTCCCCCATTTCACAAGTAGGATGCACAGGTGAATCCACTTGTTCAGTATCACACAGCTAGCAAGTTCCTGATTTCCTCCTGACTCCAGGGCCAGTGATCCAGAGGTATGCTGGATATCACTACTCTGTTACTGTGTCTTCTGCTAGGTCAGTTAATGTTTCCTTTATGAATTGGGATGTTAAGGCTTTGGGAGTGTAAATGTTTGTTATTACTGATATTTGCCTACTGTTTATGGTTGCTTACAGTCTAATGTAGTTTTTTATTTGCATTTTGTTATTGTTTGAATATCTGCTCTTGCTTTATCAGATATCATGATTTCACTGTCTGCTGTTTTGGAATCAATTAATGCATCATATATTGGGTTTTTTCCCTCAATCTCCCCAGGTTTATTTCATGTATGTCTTTGTATTTCAAATGTGTTTTTTGTAAATGTCATATTGTAGAATTTTGTTTTCTTCTCCAATCTGTCCCTCTTTCTCATTTTGTTTCCATTTTCCTCTATTTGTCTCTACTATTATACTCTAACATGATGATAAATGAACAGATATGAGAACACACCTCCAACCTCACCCTTTCTATTTTATTTTATTTTATTTTATTTTATTTTATTTTATTTTATTTTATTTTATTTTATGTTTAGTGAGGCAATGGGGGTTAAGTGACTTGCCCAGGGTCACACAGCTAGTAAGTGTTAAGTGTCTGAGGCCGGATTTGAAGTCAGGTCCTCCTGACTCCAGAGCCGGTGCTCGATCCACTGCGCCACCTAGCTGCCCCAACCTCACCCTTTCTAACCAGAGCTCCATGGCTGTTATAGGTTGCACGTATTTTCAGACTTTTTCAAAATATCAATCAGTTGTGTGGGTTATTTTGTTCTCTTTAAAAGATTATTGGATTTCTGGGGAAGGAAAGGGATATGTAGGATGGCTAGGGATGCACCATGCACACAACCACACAAAACAAGAAGAACTTAATATTTTAAAAAGAAAGAAATTACAAGATATATCATAAAACATCAATGATATGGAAAACTGTTAAGGAATAAAAATTTAAGAATTTAATATACTATAATTCATACCTATTCTATTCCATTGATCCACCATTCTACTTTTTAGCCAGAATGAAATTGTCTTTATAATTACTGCTTTATAATATGGTTTGAGATCTGGTATGGCTGGACTACCTTCTTTTGCCCTTTTATTGATTCTTTTGATATCTTCATCTTTTGTTCTTCCAGATGGATTTTGTTATTATTTTTTGTAGATGTATAAAATAATTTTTGATAGTTTGAGTTGTATGGCATTGAATGCATAGTTGAATTTAGTTGGGATTGTCATTTTTTCTATACTATATTGTCTCAGGTAACCCAAGGGAAATTAATATTTTTCCAGTTGTTGAGATCTGATATTATTTGTGTGAGAAGCATTTTATGCCTGTGTTTCTATAATTCCCGGGTTTGCCTTGACAGGTAGACTCCCAGGTACTTTATATCATATTGGAATTAATTGTTTTAAAAGGTTTGGTAGAATTCACTTGTGAATCCGTCTGGTCCTGGGGATTTTTTCTTAGAAAGTTCATTGATCACTTGTTCAATTTCTTTTTCTAAGATTGGGTTATTTAAGTATTTTCCCTCTCCTCTTAATCTGTATAATTTATATTTTGTAGATGTTCATCCATTTCTTTTAAATTGCCAAATTTGGGGCAGCTAGGTGGCACAGTGGATAAAGCACCAGCCCTGGATTCAGGAGGACCTGAGTTCATATCCGGCCTAAGACACCTGACACTCACTAGCTGTGTGATCTCGGGCAAGTCACTTAATCCCCATTGCCCCACAAAAAACAAAAAACAAAAAAAACCCCAAACAAACAAAAAAATAAATCGACAAATTTGTTGGCATATAATTGGGCCAAATAGTTCCTAACAATTGTCTTAATTTCCTCTTTACTGCTAGTCAATTTACCACTTTTATTTTTGATAATGCTAATTTACTTTTCCTCTTTGCTTTTTTTTTCATTAAATGGACAAATTCTTTATTTTAATTTTTTTCATACAACCAGCTTCTAGTTTTATTTGTTATCTCTATGGTTTCCTTGCTTACAATTATTGCCCTCTTCTTTGATTTTCAGGATTTCCAATTTGGTGTTTAATTGAGAATTTTTCATTCATTAATTTTCAAGATATTTTAGTTGCATGCCCAATTCATTAATGTGCTTTCCCTCACTTTTATTCATATAAGTAATTAGAAATATAAATATGATGTACCATATAAAAAAACCAATGAAAATGTCTTCCTATAAAATGGAAGAGGGGCAGCTAGATGGCACAGTGGATAGAGCACCGGCCCTCGAGTCAGGAGTACCTGAGTTCAAATCCAGCCTCATACTTACTAGCTGTGTGACCCTGGGCAAGTCACTTAACCCCAACTGCCTCACTAAAAAACAAACAAAGAAAATGAAAGAAAATTTAATATATCTCATGGAAAAAACAAGTGATATGGAAAAAACAATTAAGGGGTAAACATTTAAGAATTATTGGACAACCTAAAAGCCATGCCATAGAAAAGAGCCTTGATGTAATATTTCAAGAAATCAAACAAATCTTTCACGACGTCTTAGAACCAGAAAGCAAAGAGGAAATGGAAAGGATCTACAGTTTACCCCCCAGAAAGAAAGCCCCCAGATGAAAACTCCAAGCAACTTTAGAGCCACAAGTCCAAGTTTATAGGTCAAAGAAAAAAATATGGGCAACAGCCTCAAAAGAAAGAATTCAAGTAGCAAAGAGCCATAGTCAGGAATACACAGGATTTTGGGAAATTCTCCTAAAGGAGGCAAAAGTAAAGGCTGTCCTATATGTGTTACGGTATTACCCTGCTTGCTCATGTGCAAGCTTAAGGTCCTTTACCCTTTCTTTGTGGAGAATTAAAGACCAAATTCTGCTGCCTCCTGGGACAACCATGGTTTGGTGCCAAAAGCTGCTCTGGGAGGCAGAACTGTCCTATGGAAAGAACCTTGGCTTTTATTGGTTGGGGCTGTTATGGAATCACAGGACCTGGGTTCAAATGCTGCCTCCGATGTTGAGTACCTGTGAGACCCCAGGCAACAACTTAATCTTGTTAGGCCTCAGTCTCTTCTCACCTGGCCAGGAGCTGATCAGGGAGGTCACCAGAGTGCCTGGGATGATGTTTTTTCCCTTCCCTGAATGTCTCACGGCAGCAGCTTTATCTTTCTCCTTGTGCACACTGCTCTGCAGTCAGCATCTATATTTCTCTTTCTCTGGCTCGGGCTCTGCCTGCCTCTGTCTCTGCATCTCGATGTCTGTCTTTGTTTTGTTCCCTGTCTCTCTGTATATGCACTTTATAGGCCTGTGTGTATATATGTGTGCATGGGTGGGTACCTCCCGATATTTTGTAGCCCCTGGTGATTTGGATCTGCACCCAGCTGGCAGTCCAGAACAAAGCTGGCAAGAAGCCCTCCCCTCCTCCTGGCCCAGGGGTCATAATGGAGGCTGAATAAGGATGTGACCTGAATGCCAACAACACAGCATTGCAGGTATCCTTGGCAACAACCTGTCACCATGGCAACCAGTGATTAGAGCTAGCTGCTGCTGCCTTGCTAGAGGAAACTTTTTGCCTCTAGAGACATTGTATTCTCACAAAGGTGGGTGGCTAACTTGGTCTGGATTTCCATGTGAAAAGATGTGAGACCCCCATCCTATTCCCTGCCCTTTGAACAAGCCGGAGACAAGCATCCTGGGGCCCAGTGGTTGGGCTTTTTGTCATAGGGAGCTTCAGTGCCTGTTTATGCTTTCACATTTATATGAATTAAATCATTCACTTCATCAGTAATGTGCAGTGATTAAGGTAGAAAGCATCAGCCACTCCTACAAAGGCAGGGGATTAAGCTCTGCTGGACTTGCATGGGTTCATTTGTACAAGATGGCAAGGGGGGAATTCCTTTTTGCTTTTTTATTAATTTATTACTGAAAAATCACTGGGAGTGGGGCAGCTAGGTGGCGCAGTGGATAGAGCACTGGCCCTGGAGTCAGGAGTACCTGAATTCAAATCCGGCCTCAGACACTTAACACTTACTAGCTGTGTGACCCTGGGCAAGTCACTTAACCCCAATTGCCTCACTAAAAAAAAAAAAAATCACTGGGAGTGTTATGGCACAATTAACACAGAAAATACTCAGCCAGGTACTCGAGGTGGAGAGAGAGAGAGAGAGAGAGAGAGAGAATTTATTACACGTGGACCCAAAGGGGGTTTCAAGCCTCCAACAATGCGTGGTGAGTCTTGTAGCCCACCTGGTTATATATAGGAAGAGTAGGCATGGTATAGTGGCAAGTATATCAAACGAAGATGAGGTCAGTTATTCACCGAACAAAGGATGCATAGTGGCGCCTAGTGTTTAAGGGAGGCTTTTAGTTGCCGCTGGGGCACCTCAAGGCCAGGATCTGTTTGAGACAGACAAGGTCAGAGGCTACCTGTGATTTTTCCACATCAGGAGGAGGGCCTTGCTCCAGGATTAGATAGACTTAATTTGCACCATACACCCCCTTGGTTCTGCAGGAAGTCTGATGGCGGGAGGAAGAGTTTGGTCTTAATTAGCCTTGAAGGATCAAAAATTCTAGGCAATTGTATTAATTGACTTGCCCTCAAGTCCACTCCCTGGTTGGTAAGATCTCCAGCACAAACTGTGTGAGCTTAGGCAAATACCATTCCAGCAATGATATTCAGTGTTCTGAAGACCCTCCCAGCTTTGTCTGTGTGGTGACAACCCTTCTAGTGCAGCTAGTCAGCAGATAGCCTGAGGTCCCTCTGAAGCAGTGCCATTCTGGGTTCCAAGGTCCCTTTTATCTCTGGCATTCTGTGATGCTAATCTGATCCTCCCCACCTCTGACATTGTGTGTTCCAGGGTCCCTTCCAGCTCTGACATTCCATCTTCTCTGATCTCTGGGTCCTCCCAGACCTCACATTCTCTCATCTAAGGGTGTTCCCAGCCCTGACATTCTGTGATCTGTTCTCCAAGTGTAACATCACCTGACAGTTGTGAGCTCATTTTGAAAATGATCTCAGGGATGATATAATGCCCCACCTCAGTACACAAGGCTCCTTCCTCTGTAACTTCAAAGGATTTTTTAGAGGAAACTTTATGGGTTAAGACAATTCCTAACATTTAGGCAGAGGTTGGACTCTTTGCTTAAACTGACATTTGTATCTATCTCTATTTAACGTCTGTCCCTTAATGGCTGAGGCAAAACTCAGGTTACTAGAAACCTTTGTGTAAATAAAAATCAGATTACTATATTGTCTAAGCCTAGATAGGGATTCAGAGGGGAAGCTGGTGAAGGAGCAGACCTCTTCTTGGAACATTCCTTAGGCCTCAAGCAATGTGCAGAAATGACTAAATGTGTCCTTAGGTTCACCTTATGATATGTAAACACCAAAAACACATCCAGGGAAAAGGTACCCACCTCGGAGTAGTCTTAGGGCCCCCAGAAGTCCAAATTAGGCTCAGACCTCCCATGTACCTCCTTAAGGAGGAGATTAAGATAATGAGGAGATACCCTACTTTTTCTCACTATAAATATAACCATTTTCATCTCCCTATTCAAGACACATCTCTCCTTGGGTGATTCTCCCTGTGGTCATTACAGTATTTTAATAAAACTTGGCAAACTGAGTCATTGAGTCTTATAATTCCTTTGGGACACCTTCTGATCAATTTGATCAGTTAAATCCATCCCTATTACTACATCACTTCCTCTTGTCATCCTTCCTTTTCTCTTAACTGTTTCTCCAATTATTTCCCTGTTGGATAAGATAGATTTTCCTACACAACTGAGTATGGGTATATAGTCTTCCCCCTTTGGAAAGATTCCAATGAATGATGTCCAAGTGTTGCCCACTAACTCCCCCCCCCTCCCTTCCTCCTTCATTGCAACAGCTCTTTCTTGTATGCTTCCTTCCTTCCTTCCTTCCTTGCTTGCTTTCTTGCTTGCTTGCTTTCCTGCTTTTTGGTGAGGCAATTGGGGTTAAGTGACTTGCCCAGAGTCACACAGCTAGTAAGTGTCAAGTGTCTGAGGCTGGATTTGACCTTATGTCCTCCTGAATCCAGGGCCAGTGCTCTATCCACTGCACTACCTAGCTGCCATTTTATGCTTCTTTTCTATGAGAAAATCTCCCCCATTCTATCTCTCCCTTCTCCTAGTGCCTCCCTCTTTCTCACTCCTTCATTTTCTTTATGAGATCACCCCAACATAATCAACAAACAACCATGGTCTCTGTCTATGCAGAATCCTTCTAATTGATAAAGATCTTATGAATTACATGTATTATATATTGTGACAAATTATAACTTGAGAGGCATAGTTTCAGGATAATTCAATCATTTTATTCATTAGGCCTGCAAGTTATTAATAAAAGGATGGTTCTTTTGTTGTCTCAGACTAAAGATGATCATGGTGGTTGGGTAACAGCTTATATAGCCCTGAAACAGTAGGTGGTTCATCAAGTAGCAATCAAATCAAACTTCTTAAGATAATTGGAGGTGGGCTATCTTAAAATGAAGCAGTATACCAGACTAATTATAGCTTTACACTATCCATTCAAAGCCCTTTTCCCATGAATGGACTGAGAGACTCTGGGAGGAAGAGCCTTCCTTCAGCTATCTAGACAACAGGATTTGTCTCCACCCAAGCTGGAGTAGAACACAATGAGCTTCCCTGCCCTAGATGAAATTCCTTGCATGGTTGGCTAGGGACTGATCAAGATGAAGAGGGTTAAATGCAATATTATCATTACAGTCTCTCAGTAAAAATGTCAGGGTTTTTAGAATATAGGAGGGAAGTTCTGAATCTTCTCACGAAACCAGTTATTGATATCCATAACTTACAGTATATGGGAGTGTAAACAATTGAACCTTATTGAGTCTCTTTTCTGTTTATACATTTATGCTTCTCTAACCTTGCATTTTAGAATGCTTAAGCTTTCTCTATTTTATAAAATGTCCAGTACCCTTGACTACTCAGTTTTTCTCTATAGTTTATTCTACATTGTAATCCTAGCTCTTTGCCTTCCCTAATATCTTATTCATAGCTCTCTGATTCTTTAAAATAGGCGCCACTAACTCTCGTGTGATCCTGACTGTGTCTCCCTGGTATTTGAATTTTTTTCTGCTTGTAATATTTTGTCCCTTACCTAGGAGCTCTGGAATATGGGTATAGTATTTCTGGGAGTCTTCATTTTGGGATATCTTTTTTTAGTGAGGCAATTGGGGTTAAGTGACTTGCCCAGGGTCACATAGCCCAGGGTCACATAGTGTTAAGTGTCTGAGGCCAGATTTGAACTCGGGTACTCCTGACTCCAGGGCCGGTGCTCTATCCACTTTGCCACCTAGCTGCCCCATTTGGGGATATCTTTCAGGAGGTTATTGATGGATTTTTTCACTTTCTATTTTACCTTCTGGATCTAAGATATCAGAGTAGTTTTCTTGGATAATTTTCTTGAAATAATGCCTAGGCTCTTTCTTTTATCATGGGTTTCCGGCACTTCAGTAACTTAAATGATCTCTCCTTCAACTATTGTCCAAGTAAATTGTTTTTCTGATGAGATTTTACGTAATTCTTTTCTTTATTTTCATTCTTTCTGATTTTGTTTTATTGTAGGGAGCAAGCCACTCTCCACTGAAATAGGTTGCGCAAGATGGAAAGGCCAATGTTGAGAAGCAAATGCCTGGCCATCACCTTCCAGAGCTCTACCTATGACAGCACTGTAAGTCATGGAGACTGTGGAGTATATGGGTGGAGGGGAATCTGGAAGAAGAAGGGACATAGTTCACTGGTGGTAATTGTTCATTTGTATTAACTCGATGTGAGCTGGTGCCCTGGAGGATGCCATGCGCTAACCTTTCTGCCAATGCTGCTATGCCCCAGCCCTTCTGAAGGGATCTCTGAATCCCTGTTTCATTCTGAACTTTTTGCCTACTCCCTTCCACCTTCTTAATGGTGGTGATAGTGGTGGTGGTAGTGGGGCACTCCTTTCCAAACTCCCAACTCTGCATGGAAGGCTCCCTGATGTTCTAGGGAGTACTGGGCCTTGTCATTTGCCCTGATACTGGCACCCTTAGTGGCTCTGGTCTTTCCACCCACCCAGCAGGTGACCCTTCCTGTGTGCATTGTCATGCCCAATTAGAGTGGGAGCTCCTTGAGAGAGAGAGAGCACTGACTCTGTATTGATTTGTAATGGCAGTGGTTACCATGGTTCTAGGCTCATAGTAAGTAAGCACGGCACCAATGCTTTTTCAGTCATTCCTTTACTTTTCATTAACACTACTTGTATTTTGAGCCTCCTGACTCTGTGTGCTTGTCAGGAAAGCTCCTGTATACTGGTGGGAGTATACTAAGTGGCAGTAGATTGTCAGATGCTGAAGTTCCTATATTAACTGGAGGAGTGTGATGGTCAGGGATACTAGGTAGTGGTCATGAAAGGTCTCTGAAGGTATCTGCCCCCTTCATTGCAAGAGGGAACCTGAGACCAAGGGTCATTCTCCTATGACCTCATTTGTTGACAGGGTAAACCCAATTAGACTCAAGTTTCCAGAGGACACAGGGACCAAAACCTCAGCTGCATGGCAGATCAAGAGAGTGAGGTCTCCTGGGCACACAGGATTGCATGTGACTGAGACAATGTATGTGGCTCTTCCACTGTGAGTGAGTATGTGTGTGTGTACTTGTGTCTGATTGTTCAGTGCTCTATATCTAGCCATGTAGCTGTCCTAGCTAGAGTGATTTCAGATTGCATTAATACAAGCATGAAGTGGAGCCTGGGGTAGATGATAGGGGCCCAGTCTTGAAGTCAGGAAGACCTAGGTCCACGTCCTACCTACTGCCTTGGCCACATGAACATAAGCAAATCGTTTAAGCTCCCCCTGAGTACCAGCCAGCCAGGAGCAGCAGGACTCTGTAAGCTGGAGTGCCCCCACACCACTGAAATCACTGGGCTGGATAAAACAGTCATGCCAAAGAGAGAAGCAACTCTCTGTGGTCCTGGTCTGACCACACCTAGAATATCATGTTCACTTCTAGGATCCACATTTAGGATTGACAGGCAGGGATGGTGAGGGGCCTGGAAACCTCAGCCTATGAGGGCCACATGAAAGGAGGAGGTTGTGTGGTAGACTCAGGACCTAGGTTTGAATTCTAGCTCTACTTCCTGTGGCCTGTGTGACTGTGGAATTGACCCTTGCCTTCAGTCACTGAACCTCTGTCAGAGGCACAAATGAGAAGAGCAGGGGTCTCAAGTCATGGCAAAAGAGACAAAATTGAATCACAGGATCCCGAGTTTATATACACTCTCAGATTCATGCTGCTGGTCAGTGTGCCTAGGCCAGTGGAACCAACTTAAACAATGTAACAGAACTCTCACACTGATGAATACAGGAACAATCTCTTCTTTAGGGGGGGGATGGCTGCTTTTAACTGAAACACACTGTTCAGTGCATTGTATTTGACTTACATGTTTGTTGATATGTATCCTGGCTACAGCCTTGCCTTTCTTCCAGCTGGCGACCCCTAGGTCATTGCTCAGGTACAGTCATCATGCTGTATTTTGTGAACCCATTCCAATCTATCCCCCTCAAATCTTCCTCTCCAGGCCTGCTTCCTCTAGTTTAAGTGGAGGCGATTGGGCGCTGCCAGCTCTAAATTCCATGAATCTCTAAGTGGGCAGCATGTCACTCTGCAGAGGGAAGACAGCAGAGGCAGTGGGAGGTGTCCTGACGTATCTGAAGAACTGTCACAGGGCAAAGGGATTACACTTTGGCCTAGCTTCAGAATGAAAATCCAGAATCAAAAGGAAAAATATAATGCCTGACACATAGTAGGTGCTTAATACCTCTGTGATTGATTGATTAATGGATTGATGCCAGGGATGCAGGATTGTCTTAACATAATAAAAAACTGAACTTTCCAAAGACTGACCTTGGTTGAGAGGTAGTAAGTCCCCCATTATGGAAGGACTCCAAGCAGAGATAGGAAGGCTTCTTGTCAGGGAAATCATAGAGAGGCTTCGTTGTGTCTCAGGCAGGAAATGAGAGGCTGACTCCATCCTTTCCAGGACCAGGATTCAAGGTGCCTGTGAACTGTGTGCTCTGGCACTGCTTTCATAGGGTTATGATGAGGGGCATCTCCATTTCTTTACTCTTCTCTCCTAGAAAGCTGGCAGCCTCTCTTTCAAGAGCAAATACACTAGTTGCCCTTGATCAATCCCTTCTCCATAGGGGCCCAGGTGCTGGGCCCCAGAGATTGTTCCCAGGAGCACCTTGTGCTACCCATGGGACCCTTTCTGCACTGTCCTCAGGATCTCCGTATGGCCAGATCTCTTTCCTGCCTTTCTCTTCTTAGAGGGACATCAGGATTTTAATGTCTGCAGGCTCAGTGTCCCCGGGCATCTTGAGACAGCGCCAGTGTCTCCCCTCTGGTCAGGGCAGGCTTTTTCTCCAGGTCCTTGTTCTCTGGCTCCCTTCCTTTGAGTCATATGTGAAATTCTCTTTCACCTCTCTTGCTCCCACTAGCAATGCCCCTGACCCTTTCTTGCTGGCCCAGGCTCCAGGCTTCCTTTCTGTAACCTTCCCATGGCTCAGTCTCCCCTCATGCCTAATGTTTCTTGCTATTTACTGTACCAGTGATGCTCACTTTTCTTCCATTCCTGGTCCTTCCTAAAGCTTCCTCTTAGTTGGTTCCCTCTCCTTTCTCTCCTCTTCTCAGGACAGAGATCACTTGAGACAATCATAATGAGAGAACCCCTCATGTTTCTGTAGAACTCTGAGATGGATATAGGGCTTTCCTTACAAAAGCCCTGATAGGTAGGGAATGCCAGGATTATTCTACTTTACAGTGATAACTCTGAGGCTTAAGAGCTTACTGGGCAAGAAGGGCAAGGATGAGAAAATGGCAAAGAAGTTACCAGTCAGTGCTGCTGGATGGAAGGGCCCCTGGAGAATTGATCCCTCTGGCCCCCTCTCGTTCACTCTAAGAGCCTTGACCAAGAGATGGTTTACATTTCTATACTGCTTTACTGTCCATAGATCAGGACAGATAGGTGGCTCAGTAGATAGAGTTCTCAGCCCAGAATCAGTAAGATATGAGTTCAGATCTAGCCTCAGACTAGATATTAAACTATCTGTGTGACCTGAGTAAATCACTTCACCCTGTTTGCCTCAGTTTCCTGATTTGTAAAATGAGCTAGAGAAGGAAATGGCAAACCATTCCAGTATCTCTGCCAAGAAAACCCCAAATGGGGTCACAAAGTGACATGACTGAATAACAAAAATATACAGAGCCATCCTACAGAAGAGAAAAAATTTTTTAAATCAATGAAACAAATCCATACATTTAAAATGTCTGAAAATGAATGCATCCTGCCATCCCTGTGGACATGTCATGTTTGTAAAAGAACAGTAAGACTTGTCTTCCTCTTTTTTAGGGCCATGTATTGCTAAGAGTTTATAAATGTTTAATAAATGCCTTTTTGGCCAATTTAGGGACTGTGAAGATTATAACACAGCCTTTTGGGGCCATCTGGTGGTTGATGAAAGTATTGAAGAATATCATAGGACAGGGCGGTCTTTGGTGACATCTGGTGGCCAAAGTCGATATTGCAGAATTTAGCTCTTTGGGGCCATCTTGTGGACATAACGGATATTGCATCGTAATTAAAGTTGGAGGCCAAAAGGGAATATATTATACAATTGAGATCCCTGTCTTGTGTTCAATGCAGATGTTACACTTTTAGCTCACCATTTCATGTCCAAGCCTCTGACTCCATTTCAAACCCTATTTTTTTTTAAATTTTAGCCCATGTTACAACTCCTTCCTGGCTAAGCAGGCACAATGGAGCTCAATAAAATCCTAAATTTAAGAAATGAGGACAGTAGTCAATTCCTTCAGTGTCACTATGGATTCTGACTAAATCATCAACATCAAAATTATCTGTTAAACTCTCTATCATATCAAAAGTCATCTGATGCAGCATAATACTTCATAGCCATGATGTTTTGAAGGAAATTTAGGGAAAACATATAAAGTTTGCCTAAGACTTTACCAGTGTAAAGTCAGAAATTCAGGTAAATATCTGTCCCGTTGTCCAGGGTTTGTTGTTACTTGGTTGCTCAGTGATGTATGACTTTCTGTGATGCCATGGATTTTTAACCATGGAGTTTTCTTAGAGAAAATACTGGAGTGCTCTGCTATTTTCTTCTCCAGTGTGTTCTCATTTTACAGATGAGGAACTGAGTTAAATAAGGGTTAAGTGACTTGCCCAGAGTCACATATCTAATAAGTATCTCAGGCCAGAATTGACGTCAGATCTTTCTGGCTCCAAGCCCAGTGTTCTATCCAATGGGCCACCTATCTACCCTATCCAGAGATACTAAGACAAACAAACAAACAAAAAATACCGGGTTATACAAAGCCAGAGAGTGAGGCTGCACCTGTAGTTATTGCCCTCTGTTTTAGGGCTGGGACACCAACTTGGCTTTTCTACTTCCAAATCTCTTCTTCTTGCTGAGAGAAGGGATTTTTTTCTATTATGTTGATAACCAATTATTGAATTAGGATTAAGGCTTCTTCTCTCTATTAACTCATTCATGAACCAGCCTCTGAAGGACATTGTTGTTATATAAATTTTCCAAATCCTCAGGGAACATGCTCCTTGATCCTAGGCAGGACCCTAGTCAACTAGAAGATCTATTTCTATTTAGAGAAATCTAATCTAGGTGAATTCCAGCCCTAAAGCATTAAGTCTATGCCCTTGCAGCCCTGCATTATAGTTCAGGGTAACCTTGCTCATGAAGGAGGAAACCAACTAGAGTGGTCTGAGTAGAGATGCATTTCTTCGTCCAGGTTCTTGGAGGTGGCTGAGTCTCATAATCAAGCCAAGTTCTCAGCAGGAGGAGTTGAAGACTCGCCTCTTCATTAATATCCTCACCTTCTTAGTAATTATTCACCAATCAGTATTTATTTTCATCTTTCAGGACATTTCCTTTTTTTTTAGGCATTTTTTTTTTTTTTGCGGGGCAATGAGGGTTAAGTGACTTGCCCAGAGTCACACAGCTAGCAAGTGTCAGAGGCCGGATTTGAACTCAGGTCCTCCTGAATCCAGGGCTGGTGCTTTATTCACTGCACCACCTAGCTGTCCCCAGGACATTTCCTCTGCCAAAGTTACTTAAGCATTCAGTGATCTCCATGGTTTCGTCTTTGGTTACAGAGAGGGACCGCGGATCATCAATTTATCAATTTATCAGCTAGTCTAATTAATAAACTGATTATTGGCTATTCTGAAACCACGTCTCTCAGGCAGTTCAATCATCTCATTGCCCCTGAATTATTTTCTCCATCCCTCTCAATTGATACACTCCATTCTGAAGAAAGCCATCTTTCTCCTTTCAGACATTGCCAACATTCTCAAATGTGTGGTGTGTATCTGTGACCTTGCTTCTCCCCCTCCCCAGTCATTCCTTGAAGGCCTTCAGTGGGTCCACAGGATCACAGGACCCTAGACCTACAGATAGGAGGGACCTCAAAGACCATCTAGAGCGATCCCTTCATTTGACAGCGGCGATTTAGCCAAGTTCACACGTAAGATTTTAGATCAAGAGCTGCAAGGGAAATTACAGGTTATCTATCCCGCCTACTCAATTTATAGCTGAGGAAACTGAGGCCAAGAGGGAAGTGACTTGCTTAAGGTCACACATAGGAATATAGATCTGGGGCTGAAAGGGATTTCAGGGGCTTTGTAGCGAAACTTCTCATTTTACTAATCTAGGAATGGAAGCTCAGAGATCTTAAGGGACTTGCTCAGGTTTACACCAGGTCATTAGTGACGGTTCCAGGACTGGAGCCCAGGGCTCTTTGACTCCAAAGCCAGGCTCCTTTCATTCTACCCCCAAATGCCCCCATTGCCAAACCCCGCTTCCTCTTTCTGTGTCCAGGTAAAGAGTGTTGTTGCCATCAAGCAATGTCTAATTTGGTGAGTTCAGGCTGAGTGGAAATGGGAAGGAGAACAAAGGTCAGGGAGGCAGGCTGGGACAAGGCTTTCCAGAGAGTGCTGTTGCTTTAATCCTCACCTTACCTCTGTCTCATTCTCTACCTTCTCCTCTCCACAGAGCCTAGCCTCGTCCTGTACAGGCAGAAAGGGCTCGACAGAAGGGTTTTTTTTTTCCTAGAGTGAACTGACTTAAAATCCAATGGACAAGGGAGTGATAACTCAAATTTTTGTGGCCATCATCGACTCAGTGTTTACACAAATCTTTTGAGCCTAAGCAGTTTTTGCCAATCATTGGAACTTTTCCACATACACAAACTTCTTGAAGATGGTCCTTCATCTTCAGTCTCCTGTCAGATTTTGGGATGGAAAGTAGAACAAGTACAGTGTTGAAATCCACATCGGGTCTTTTCTAATCATAGCAGATTCACGGCCACTGGCTCTTTGCTCCTTTGAGACTAGTCACCTGGCAGCAAAGGGCACCTGGGTCATGTGTTCCATTATTCTGTATCTATATCAGAGTAGCTGTAGAAAGAAGGAGCCAGGTTTGGTACACAGTCTGTATTTTTCCTCTTTGACACCAATACTTGATGTACTGATGCCTATGGGAATCCTCAGATATGTGGGGCTGGGTGAGAAGGAGGTGTTGTATCCCCATCAGACTCTGGTGTTGGGGATTAGTCTAGAAGGTGGGACCTGGTGGTTCTTTAGGTCCCTCTGGTTCTGGCGGGGAGAGGATTGGGGAGGGGAGCCCCTCCCCACTCATTCCTCTTGTTTCCTGATTTGGCAGTTAATAGTGTGTTTATTTTTATTCTGGACCCCAAGGACGCCCAATCAACATGGCATTTCCATGTACGTGGTCAGATGGATTAAAAGGGGGGGGCGGTTCACCGTCTCCCTCTTCTCATTCTTATTTTCCCCTCCCCCATCCCTATCTCCCCTGACCCGCCCCCCAACCCCAGGAGAAAAACAACACGATTTAAACAAGGAGGCATACTCAAATTCCCACCTTGGCTGTGCCTGAAAATGTTATGTCTTATTCTGCATCTTGTGTCCATCACCTTTGTGCCTCAAGGTGGATTGCATGTCATTAACTGCTCACTGCACTGGTCGGCTCTGAAGTCTGTCAAGGTGGCCAAAACCATCCCTTTTAGGCATTCCGACCATCTGGGGAACTGGATGCAGAAAGAAAGTGTCTTTATGGGGCCAGGTTTGCCCAAGCCCAGCTCCCACTTAGGATTTGTCACCTATTTCACTGGGGCTTGCAGACTGATTTAAAAAAAAAAAAACTTTGAGGAAATTCAGTTTGAGAGTCTATAACCACAGCAATAACACAACCCTTGCAATAAGTACTCAGGGTCCAGAAAGACACATTCCCCTATGGACTAAGTCCAGATGTGCATCTCTTTCTGGATCTTAATCTATAACCTCTAGCACAAGAGCGGTGAGTGGCTGGTGTGATTCATCCTCAGTTCTCTGAATTAGGATTTATCATTGCTTTAATCGGAATTCTGAAATCAAAGGGGTTTTTTCCTATAATGTTGTATAAATTATTCTAGTTCTGCTCATTTCAGTCTTCACTACAATATAGTTGTCTGTCCATTTTCCTCTGGAACTGTCCATCATGACTTATGGCAAAAGCATATTCCATTATGTTCTTTTGCCACAATTCGTTTACTCATTTCCCATTAGGTGCCCACCTTCTTAATTTCTATCTTCGGGAAACTATGAAAGGAACTGCTATCAATAATTGGTGTGTACGATGGTTGCTTTCACAGTAGGCCTCATATTGGTTTTGTTTGTTCAAAATGCATTCACAGTTTAGTGCTTGGGCGGGGCGGGGCATAGCTCTAACTTGCTTTCCAGAGTTGCAGGAACAATTCTTATCTTCATTAATCATGCCTTGGTATGCCTGTTTTCCCATAGCCTCTCTGACCTTTTTTGATTTCCAATTCTGGTGTGTAAGAGGTAGAAGCTGAGAGTTCTTTTAATTGGCATTTCTTTCATTATTAGTAATTTGGAGCATTTTGTCATATGGTCTTTGATAGGTTAGATTTCTCCTTTGAAAATTGCCTGGTCAAAGAAGCGAAAATTGAGGGGATGCCCATCAATTAGAGAAGGGCTGAACAAGTTGTGCTACATGATTGTGATGGAATGTAATTGTGCTGTAAGAAACATATTATATGCAGAAATATGTTTAATGTGATCGTACACATATAACCTATATCAGATTGCTTGCTGTCTTGGGGAGGGGGTAGGAGGGTATGGAGGGAGAAAAATTTGAATCTAGACATCTTATAAAAACAAAGGTTGAAAACTAAAAAAAGTATAGTGTAAGGTGAGAGAATTGTTGAAGTGTAAAATGGATAATTTTGGTTAAATTAAATTTTTCTTGCATAAATAAAACCTATACAGCCAAGAATAGGAGGAATGCAGAATACTGGGGACAACTTTCATAGATAATCTCTCAGGTTATGATTGGGTTGTAATATTTCTGTGGTGTAGGAAATGATGAGCTGTTCGATTTAGAAAACAACAAGGGAACACCTGGATTTAGGAAGGAAGATGCTATCTACCTTCAAAGAAACAGATGACAATTGGAAATAAGCCAAGTACAGTCTCACATATCTGTGCATGAGCATATATGTATATGTTTATACATATCTAGGCATATGTATATGTGTGTATACACATGTATGTGTTAAATATATATACAAACATTTGTGTTGTATATATATGTGTGTGTCCTGCTTACTTGTAGCCTTCTTTAGGGTGGGGTTGGGGAGAGGAAGGGAAAACAGCAAAGAAACACAGAAAGCCTATAAGGAAGCAAAGCAAAGCTGGGTAGCTTTGAAAACAAAGTGCGGTATTTATTTCATAGGTTTTCTTGAAATGGAAATTTATTGTTTTACATTGAATCTTCTCTTATGTTCTGCTGTGTACATGGCAATTTTTTCCTCTTTTCTTTTTTTCTGTTTAAGTTTAAAATAAATTCTAAAACTTATTTTAAAAATTAAAAAAAAAAGAAATATATTATGAGCAGGATGGTTTCTGAAAAACCTGGGAAGATTTACATGAAATGATGCAAATTTCAGTGAGCAGAACTAGAACATTGTAAACAGTAACGGCAATGTTGTGACATTGCTCAACTGTGAGAATTAGCTACTTTCATGAAGACCATGATCCAAGACACTTTCAAAGGAATAATGATGAAAAATGCTGTCTTCAGAGAGAGAGAGAGAGAGAGAGAGAGAGAGAGAGAGAGAGAGAGATTGAACTGATGAATGCTGAGTGTATATTGAAGTCTTTGTTTTCACTTTGTTTTTCTTTCCTGTTTTTAGACTTTTCTCAACTTGGCTAATATGGAAATATGTTTTGCATGACTTCACATGTATTATATTGCTTGCCATCTAAATGGGTGGTAGACAGGCAGGAGGGTATCAGAATTTGGAATTGAAAAAAAATTTTTAATAGAACATTAAATGATCCAAGGCAGTTCCAAAAGACTTATGATGGAATATGCTCTCCACATCCAGCAAAACAACTATGGAGCCTGAATGCAGATCAAAATATACTATTTTTACTTTGTTGTTGTTATTTTTTTCTTGTGGTTTTCCCTTTTGTTCTGATTCTTCTTTTACAACATGACTAATATGTAAATAAGCATAACATGAGTGTGTATGTGTGTGTGTGTTTGTGTAAATACACAGGGATGGACGTGGATGGAGAGAGAGGGGGGACACACAGACAAAGAGAGGGGGGACACATGAATGGAGGGAGAGCACAGACAGACAGGGACAGATGGGCCTTCAGGCCATCTGGGTGAATACTTGTCTGAGATGTAGAGTTTCGGGAAGGACAGCTGAGCTCTTAGCTTGTTCTTCAAAGGACATTCACAGTCTCCATAATCCTTGTCAGAGAGACGTTGCTCACAAGGGATATATTTACCTGGGGTCTTTCACATCTTTTTAGGAGGGTCTTAAACTAAAAATGCCTCCATTTTAGGCAGCTAGGTGGCACAGTGGATAGAGCACCAGGCCTGAAGTCAGGAAGGCTCATGGTCCTCAGTTCAAATGTGGCCTCAGACACTCACTAGCTGTGTGACGTTCAGCAAGTCACTTAACCTTGCTTGCCTCAGTTCCTGATCTGTCCAATGAGCTGGAATAGGAAATGGGAAACCATTCTATTATCTCTGCTAAGAAAACCCCAACTGGGGTCAGGAAGAGTCGGGCATGACTGAAACGAATGAAAAAGCTCCAAATGGAGGGAATAGGAAGGTGAAAAAGCCTCCCCCACTTATCAGCCCGGTCCTCTGGGTGAGGAAGAGCCAAGAGGTCAGTGAATCCTGGGCTCCATGGAAAGGAGTAAATTGCAAGAAGACTGGACGAGAAGGACGGGGTTTGGTTATGAGAGGCTTTAAAAGCCAAACAAGATTTTATATTTGACCCTGGAGATGATATGCGGCCACTCGAGTTCATTGAATAGGTTCATGACATGGTCCTTCCTAATCCTCTGGTTTAGGAAGGTGATGTTGGCATCTGAATGGAGGATGGATGGCAGTGAGGAGAGACTGGAGGCAGTGAGGCCAACCAGCAGGCTGTGGCCATGAGGTGACGAAGGTCTGCCCCAGGGTGGTGTCAGAATGGGAAGGAGGGAAGGGGGTGTGTATGAGAGGTGCTGTGAAGGTAGAAGCAATAGGAATTGCAGGAGATTGCAATGTGTGAGGTGAGGGAAACGACCCTCTTCTTCCTCTTGGTGAAAAGGACCCTTTTCTCCAGTTCAATCTCTAACTCGGCATTGGTGTGTCCAAAGCTCTTTGATTTTCATTCTCAGGAGAACAGGCACTTGCAAGTAAGTGCTACAGCCAGCAAGTGCAAAGCATAGGGGCTCCCAGGCCCCTTTTATCCCTAGTCCCTAAGGGAAAATGGAAGCTCCCCTTGTTCATCACTGGCTGATTACTTATGGGTTACAGTCTAAGGGCAAAAGCTAGCTAAGGGGAATGCAGTATTCTTTTTTTTTTTAATTAATAAAGTATTTTTTTCCCGTTACATGTAAAGATAGTTCTTAACTTTTGTTTATACAAGCTCTCCATTTTCAAATTTTTTCTCCCTCCCTCCCCCCTCCCCTAGACAGCAGGCAATCTGATATAGGTTTTCATATATATATATATATATATATGTATATATATGTATATATATGTATATATATGTATATATATGTATGTATATGTATATATGTATATGTATATATATGTATGTATATGTATATATGTATATATATATGTATATGTATGTGTATATATATACATAATAACATTAAACATATTTCTGCATTAGTCATGTTATAAGAGAAAAATCAGAGCAATGACAACAAACCTCAAAATAGATAAACATCAGCACCAAAAACAAAAGAAGTAGTATGGTTCATTTAGCATCTATACTCTACAGTTCTTTTTTTTCCCCCTGGATTTGGAGATCCTCTTCCATCATGAGTCCCCTGGAACTCTTCTGTACCATTGCATTGGTGAGAAGAATCTAGTCCATCACAGTAGGTCAACACACAATGTTGATGATACGGTGTACAATGTTCTTCTGGTTCTGCTCATCTCACTCATCATCAGCCCATGCAATACCCTCCAGGTTTCTCTGAACTCCTCCTGCACATCGTTTCTTACAGCACAATAGTATTCCATTGTATTCATATACCACAACTTGTCCAGCCATTCCCCAATTGATGGGCATCCCCTCAACTTCCAATTTCTTCTTTGAGTTCTTAGCCAATAGGGAGGTGCCACAGGGACATATTTCTTCAATCCTCCCTTATATGGACACAGCCCAGGAGCGCACCTAGTTGAGACCAGCTCAGGGCTACTTGAACCACGTGATCTGTCTACCTAAGGGGAAGGGGACTGAGACCTAAGTCCTCAAACAGGTCCAGAGGAGTACAATTTGATCAGTACTGATGTGGCGGTTGTGTCCTACTGAGAGGAGACCATTACTCCTTTCCTCACATGGGGCAAGTGCAAGAAAGTCATTCAGAATGGCAGCTAGGTTGAAAGCCTGGGTGCCTTGGGAAGTTGGTGTTGCCCACAACAGGAATATTGGATTTTGAAAATAGGAAATTATTTTGGGGGGGAGTGACCTCAGTTTTGGCATCTTGAGTTGAAGATGTCTACAGGCCAAACAATTCAATCCATCCTAAAGGCAATTGGAGTTGCTAGACCGGAAGTAGGTACAGAGATTGTTGTTGTTTGTTCTTGTCAGTCTCATCTGACTCTTCGTGACCCCATTTGGGGTTTTCTTGGCACAGATACTGGAGTGGTCTGCCATTTCCTTCTCCAGCTCATGTTACAGACGAGGAACTGAGGCAAACAGGTTCAGGTGACTTGCCCAGGGTCAGTCACACCACTAGAAAGTGTCTGAAGCCAGATTTGAAGTCAGGAAGATGAGTCTGACGATCTATCCACTTCACCACCTAGCTGCCCTGGAGAGAGATTAGGGTTAGATGAAAAGATAGGAGAATCATCTGCATAGAGATGATAACTGAATCCATAGATCTGGATGCAATCACCAAGTGAATAGTATAGAAGGAGAAGAGATGAGGGCTCTGGGGCAGCTGCTTGTAACACAATCACCATTAGTGGGTATGACCTGGATGAAAGTTGAGTAAAGGAGATCCAGAGGGAGGGGTCAGCTAGGTAGGTGGAGAACCAGGAGGAGAACAGCTTCAGGAAAACTAGGAAGGAAGAGAATATCAAAGGGAAGAAGGTGACAGTGTCAGTGGGTCACCTACTGTATGGCATTATACTGTATTTCCCCCTCGTATTTCTAGGTCACCTTTTCTGTTGCCCCCATTTTGGGCATTTGTGCATGTCCATCTCTGGTCATGGACTTGATTTGTCTGTCTTCGTAGAGATTTGTCTCTGGTGAATTATGGATTCTCTAGTTCCATTCTGCTTCCTAGGATGCATCTGCTACTTGCTATGCTACTGGGCTTGGCTGACATGTGCAGGATGCTTTTTCCCTCCCTCTTCTCACTATTGTTAGTTCAAGACCCTTTTGATGCATGTGCAAGACTCCAGTTAAATATCTGTAACCCTTGTTAGCAAGGAGACTATATCTATCCTGTGAAGACTTGGGTAAGAATCAGATATTGTTCCTGAAACGATATCTCTGACAAGGGGCCAACCAGATTTTGCTTGAAGTGTCCCTCATACTGGGGACAGCTAGCTGGCTCAGTGGAGAGAGTCCCAAGCCTGGAGTCAGGAAGACCTGTGTTCAAATGGGACCTCAGATACTCATTAGCTAGGTGATCCCGGGCAAGTCACTTAATCTCCATTTGCCTCCACTCCTTCTTTTGTGAAATGGGGAAAATGAGAGTAACTGTCTCCCAGGCTGTTGGGAGGATCAAATGAGGCAATCATTGTAAAGTGCTTAGCATAGTGTCTTTCCCATAGTAAGTGTACACTGTCTCTATCTGTGTGTCTTTCTCTCTGTCTCTCTGTTAGCTATTTACAAGGCTCACCACCTCCCAACTCCGGGCATTTAAAAATGGTTTTGGTGGTACTTTCTGTATCTATCATAGTCATTCCATATTATTCCGCCCCCTCCTCCAGAGCTTTCCCACATGACATATGGTATTTTTTTATTTTATTTTTTCCAGTTACATGTAAGGGTAGTTTTCAAGATTCATTTTCATAAGATTTAGAGTTCCAAATTTTTCTCCCTCCCTCCCTTTCCTCCCCCCTCCACAAGACAGCAACCAATCTGATATGGGTTATATATGTAAAATGCACAAGTGCTCTTTTTATCAGTTCTTCCTATGGGAGTGGATAGTATGCTTCATCAGTATGTACTGTTATTATCTCATTTTACAATTGAGGAAACTGAGGTCAGTAGAGGAGCAGTGACTTATTCAGGGTCATACAGCTAGTAAGTGCCTGAGGCCAGATTAGAACTCAGGTCTTCCTGACTCCAGGCCCAGCGCTCTATCCATTGAGCCACCTGTCTGCAGAGCATGGACTGTTCAAAGGTGGAAGAGAATGGAGAGAATCCAACATAGGGCTGAAGGTACCTTGGAATATAGAATATAAAAGCTGGCAGAGACCTTAGAGATAATCTATGACAGAATACTCATGTTCTTGATAGGAAGACTGAGGCCCAAAGAAGAATGTGACTTGCTTAGTGACCACTGCCCAAATTACTGGAAGCTCAGAGATTCAATCCTATGTCTTTATTCCAAGTGCAGTACTCTTTCTTTTTCTTTCTTTTTAAAATGTTTTTTGCTAAAAAAAATGGTTTTTGCTTCTTTTTTTCCAGTCTTAATAGTATTTCATTTTTTCCAGTTACATGTAAAGATAGTTTTCAACATTCATTTTGATTTTTTTTTTTTGGCAGGGCATTGAAGGTTAAGTGACTTGCCCAGGGTCACACAGCTAGTAAGTGTCAAGTGTCTGAGGCCGGATTTAAACTCAGGTCCTCCTGAATCCAGGGCCAGTGCTTTATCCACTGTGCCACCTAGCTGCCCCCACAACATTCGTTTTTATAAAATTTTGAGTTCCAAATCTTTCTCCCTCCCCAGGAGAGAAAGCAATCTGATATAGGTAATATATATCCAGTCACATTAAGCATATTTCTGCATTACTCTTGTGGAGAAAGAAAAATCAAAACAAAAGAGAAAAACCTCAGAAAAGAAAAAAAATGTAGAAATAGTGTGGTTCCACCTGCATTCAGATTCCACAATTGTTTTTGGGGGGGGGATGTGGAAAGCATTTTCCATCCTGAGTCCTTTGTAATTTTCTTGGACCACTGTATTGCTGAGAAGATCTAAGTCTATCACAGTTCATCATCTTACGATGTTACTGTTAATATGTACAGTGTTCTCCTGGTTCTGCTCATTTCACTCAGAATCAGGTATAGTTTAAGACGATCTACAGGTTGGTAGGCTTAGAGTCAATGCCCTACTAGTGACTATTGGGAACACTGAGGCTGGGGGCGGGAGGCGGTGAAGAGGCTGATCTGTCATCAGAAACAGGGTCCAAGGAGCAAAACTCACTGGGCCTTCTGTGGCTTTAGAATCCAAGAAGCTCCCGTGCTTTTTTAGGGAAAGTAAGATGTAGGGATCTAAAGGGCTCTGTGTGAATTCACCCTACGTAGGTCCAAAGCTAAATCTCACTAGGCGTTTAGTGTCCTTTGTAGTCAAAACTTTTAAAATAAAAGAAAAAAATTATCCTAAAGCATAATAGAACTGGAGGGGAAACTGAGTCCCTGAGTCCTGAGAAGGGTCTATTGTGAGTTCATCTAAATGGTTCTGTGATTAGAGTTCATACCCTGGTAGGAAGTGTTGGGATCAATGAGGTGCATGAAGAAACTGATGTGACATCCTCATCAAAAGGGTCCAAGTAGTAAAACTGACTGGGCTTTCAGTGGCTTTAGTATCTAAGCCACTCAAGTGTTTGTTTAGGGAAACAGAGGCTCGGTGATTTGAAGGGACCTGGATGAATTCACTAGAGAGGTCTAAGACTGAAAGTGAGAAGGCCTGTAGTGTCCTTTTCATCAAAATCCTTGGAGAGGCTGACGTGGGCTCCTGGGCAAAGTATGGTTTGCAGGAGACGTGTTCCATGCGGCCCACTGGGCTGGCCAGCCCTAAAGGTGGCCCGACAATGGCTTCTCGGCCTCGTGGGCTCTGGGTCCCATTTGGGGCTCTGTCTCCTGCAGGGGCTTCCCTCCTTAGGGCCCAAAGGCTTCTGCTGCCCCAGGAGCAGGACTGCCCTCTGGGGTTCTGAGGGACCAAGTCTTGTGGAGGTCAAAGGGCCCTAGGTTTCTCTTTGCTGTGCCAAGGCAGACTGTCAGTTGAGATTGATTTAGAGGATGCCAGGGGGCAGGCAGGGTGAGGAGGAAGAGCTGGGCCCTGGGCTGGCGAGGGCTTGGTGGTGAGGGGCCCATGGGCGGAGCAAGCCGGAGGGAGCAAGTGCAGAGGGCCCGCCCACCTGTGCGGGTGGGCAGGCGCTGGCGCCCGGGGCGGGGGGAGGGCGGGCAGGGATCTGGCACCTGCGGCCCAATCACCGGGGGCGGGGGCGGGGACAGGTGTGGCCACTTTGGGAGGAGCCGCGGGGCGTCAGCGTGGCCCGTGAGGGAGCCGGGCAGCCGGTGCAGAGGGGCCGCCGGGGGAGTCTCTCTCTCTCCATCTCGTCCTCTCGTAGTTTGCCCCTCTTTAACCTCCTCCTCCTCCTCCTCCCCCCACTTGACCGAGGAAGGGCAGTTCCCTTCGTTGTCCCTCTTCTTCTTCCCGCGCCTCGCCTCCTGGCCCGGGTTTCTTTTCTTTCTGGGCCTCCCTCCCTCCCCCTTTGGTTCAGATGAACGCGAAGTTCATTCGTTTCATGGGAGAGAGTGAGTTCGCTCCCCTTCTTCTTTCTTTCCTCCCCGGGATCGTCTCCTGTTCGGCCATTTCCTCACCCCGAAGCCCCTCGGACCTTTGCCTGTCTTTGGAAACTGTCTCTGTGACCTTTCGAGACCTTCTTCCAATCCCGAGAGGACACTCGTTTCTTCTCCCCCGTCAAAAGGTAAGCAATTTTCAACCTCCCCTAGCGCCTTCCGCTTGATTCAATAGATTTCAATCTATGAAATACTTTCCTATGTTTCTCTGGTTGCTTACGTGTCCATTTGGGGGGGCGGCAAGGTGGCACCGAGCCTGAAGGTGAGAGTTCAAATCTCGCCTCAGCCGCTTACTATCTGCGTGACCCTGGACGAGTCACTTAACCCCAGTCACTTCAGACACCCAGGGCCATCCCCAGTCGTTCTGATAGAGATCTTGCCAGTGCACCCAGATGGCTCTGGAGGAGAGAGTGAGGTTGGCGACCTTGCACAGCCTTCCCTCACTTAAAGCCATTTTGTTAAAAGCCCTGACATCACCTCAATCTAGAAGGAAGGACAAGCAATGCCAATAGCAGCAGCAGCAGCAGCAGCATTTCCATGTAAAAATGTTTACTCGGATCTGGACTTTCCACCTGAGCATCCATAGACATTCTCCATTTCATGTTCCATTTTCCCTCCCTGGACAGTATTCTTCAGTGGTAGCCTTTACATGTTGCCGTGGCGGGGGAGTGTCATGTGCCAAGCGTTTTGTTGTTTTATGTTGCCAACTGCCAGGTCTCCTGTGATCCTCATCGTGGCTCCTTGGCACTTGAACTGTTTCTTTCTGGTGGTTTGCAGTGTTTTTCTTTGACCTGGAAATTTGGAATTGTGGCTCTGATGTTCCTGGAAATTTTCATTTCGGGGTTCCTTTTAGGAGGCAACTGCTATGTTTTTTAAATTTTTATTTTGCTCCCTGGTTCTAAGAGTGCTGGACAGTTTTCATTTGTGAGTTGTTGAAATATGGGACTCAGACTTCTGTTGTTGTTATTGTTGTGATTTTCATGTAGTGCAATGATTCTATGATCATCTCTCCTCGTCTTGCTTTTCAAGTCACTTATTCTGAGAAACGTTTACTCTTTTCAGGCTTGTGATTTTTCTTTAATATTTCTTGTTTGTTTCAGAATCATTTTCTGTTTGGCCCATTTTATTTTCTGGGAGGTCAGTTCTTGGGTTAGGATTACCTGTCCGAAGGAATTAATCGTCCTCGCCATTCTTTCCTTCCTAGATATTCTGTCTGGTATCTGTCTCCTACCCCTAGGTCACCTCGTGCTGGATGCTGGTCTCCTGATGTGGCTAGGGCCCTGGGATCATCCTTGACCTACCCAGCCTTTTCTCTGTTTAGGGCTTCCCCGGGATTATGGGAGCTTTCTGTTGCTTTTGTTTTAGTACTGAATTCTATGAAGGAATTTCTGATGCTCTTTGGTGTTCTTATGTACATTCGTGGAGCTCTACTGAAGTATTTTTGTGCAGTCTGTGCTCTTCTGGGACTTAGTGAAATGTTTTTCACTGTCTTCTTAGGATTTTCATAGAATTCCGTTTTGATCGTTGCCCTGTCAATGTGTATGGTATTTCCCTAGTGGAGCTTCTTGTGCCGCATCACTTCGGGTATCTTCCCATGTTTTGGTGTATATGCAGCACTTTTTTAAGCACTGTCCTCACAGTACAAACTCTGTCCAAGGGTAGGGACATTCTAGGAACTCTATTCACATGATCCCATTGTGTGCTAGTCTTTCCACAACTCCTGCAACGTTGACTATTCCCATCTTTGCCATCGTACCAGGTGTGAAGCGAACGGAACTGTTTCGATTGGCATTTCTCTCTTTGTGATTTTGAGCCATGAGAGGCAATATGGTATAGTGGATAGAGCCTTGGACTTAGAGTCAAATCAATAAGTATTAAGTACTGTATGCCAAGTGCTATGTTGAGGATACAAAGAAAGACAAAAAACAGTTTCTGCCTTCAAGGAACTCACATTTTTTTTTTTTTAGTGAGGCAATTGGGGTTAAGTGACTTGCCTAGGGTCACACAGATAGTAAGTGCTAAGTGTCTGAGGTCGGATTTAAACTCAGGTCCTCCCGACTCCAGGGCTGGTGCTCTATCCACTGTGCCACCTGACTGCCCCAAGGAATTCACATTCTTTTTTTTTTATGTATGAGGTATTTTATTTTTTCCATTACATGTAAAGATAGTTCTCAACTTTTGTTTATACATGCTTTACAATTTCAGATTTTTCTCCCTCCCACCCCTCCCTCCCCTAGACAGAAGGTAATCTGATATAGGTTATATCTATATATCTCTATACATATACATATAGATATATATATATATATATATACACACACACACACACACACACACACACACACATATAGGAATTCACATTCTAATGGGGGCAGGAGGTGGGTTTAGGGGTCGGGTCAGGAAGATGTTTTTGGATCCTGAACCAGATACATTAGCTGTGTGACCCTGGGCAAGTCACTTAACCCCCCCTGGACCTCAGTTTCCTCTTCTGTGAAATTAGGAGTTTGCCTGGATGACTACTCGGGTTCCTTTCAGTTCTGACTCTATGCTATCATGACCTTGTGGTTCATATGGTGGTTAAAGAGTTTGTCATTCTTCTTCTCTTAGTTCCCTTACCAGGATTATTGAATGGAAAGATTTTTTTCCCAAGTCAACTACTTTCCTTCTATCCTAGTTTATTAATTTTGTTCATACAAAAGTATTTAAATTTCATATAATCAAGATTTCCAAATTTGTTTTTAGTTATTGCATTTCTCTAATCAATAGTGATTTAGAGCATTTTTCCATATTGCAATAGATATCTTTGATCTCTTCATCAGAAACTGCCTGTTTGTATCCTCTGACCATTTCTCAGTTGGGGAATGACTTGGATTCTTATAAATTTGACACAGTACTCTATATATTTGAGAAAGGAGGCCTTTATCAGATGTACTGGTTATAAAAATTGTTTCCCAGCTTTCTGCTTCCCTTCTAATTTGGATCCATTGCTTCTCTTTGTACAAAAGCCTTTTAATTTAATGTAATCAAAATGATCCATTTTGCATTTCATAATATTCTATATCTCTTGTTTGGTCATAAACTGTTCTCCTTTTCAAAGATTTGAAAAATAAACTTTTCCTTCCTTCCTCTCCTAATTTACCTGTGGTATCACCTTTTATGTCTAAATCATGCACCCATTTTGACCTTATTTTAGTATAAGGTGTCAGATGTTGGTCTATGCCCAGTTTCTGCCATACTATCTTCCAGTTTTCCCAGCAGTTTTTGTCAAATACTGAGTTCCTATCCCAGAAGCTGGAGTCTTTGGGTTTATCAAACAGTACATTACTAAAGTCATTTACTACTGTGTCTCCTGTGCCTAGCCTATTCCATTGATCCTCCCTTCTATTTCTTAGCCAGTACCAAATAGTTTTGATGGCTGCTGCTTTATAGTAAAGCTTCAGATTTGCTACAGCTAGCCCACCTTCCTGTGCATTTTTTTTTCCATTATTCCCCTAGATATTCTTGACCTTTTGTTTTTCCAGATGAATTTTGTTATTATTTTTTCTAGCTCTACAGAATAATTTTTAGGTAGTCTGATTGGGACGGCACTGAATAAGTACATTAATTTAGGTAGAATTGTCATTTTTATTATATTAGCTCGGCCTATCCATGAGCAGTTGATATTTTTCCAGTTATTTAGATCTGATTTGATTTGCGTGAAAAGTGCTTGGTAACTGTGTTCATAGAGTTCCTGGGTTTGTCTTGACAAGTAGACTCCCAGGTATTTTATATTGTCTACCGTTGCTTTAAATGGAATTTCTCTTTCTATCTCTTGCTGCTGCACTTTGTTAGTCATGTATAGAAATGCTGATGATTTATGTGGATTTATTTTATATCCGGCTACTTTGCTAAGGTTGTTAATTGTTTCAAGTAATTTTAGTTGATTCTCTAGGATTCTCTAAGTATACCATCATATCATCTGCAAAGAGTGATAATTTTGTTTCCTCCTTGCCTATTCTAATTCTTTTAATTCCTTTTTCTTCTCTGATTGCTAATGCTAACATTTCTAGCACAATATTAATAATAGGGGTGGTAATGGACATCCCTGTTTCACCCCTGCTCTTACTGGGGAGGCCTCTAATTTATCTCCATTTCATATAATGCTTGCTGATGGCTTTAGGTAGATACTGCTTGTTATTTTAAGGAAAGCTCCCCCTATTCCTAAGCTCTCCAGTGTTTTTATTAGGAATGGGTGCTGGATTTTGTCAAAAGCTTTCTCTGCATCTATTGAGATAATCGTATGATTTTGGTTAGTTTTCTTATTGATGTGGTTGATAATGTTAATAGTTTTCCGAATGCTGAACCAGCCCTGCATTTCTGGTATAAATCCCACCTGGTCATAGTGTATTATCCTGGTGATCACTTGCTGTAATCTCCTTGCTAATATCTTATTTAAGATTTTAGCATCAATATTCATTAGGGAAATTGGTCTATAATGTTCTTTCTCTGTTTTCGTTCTGCCTGGTTTTGGTATCACCACCATATTTGTGTCATAAAAGGAATTTGGTAGAACTCCTATTCACCTATTTTTTCCAAATAATTTGAATAATATTGGAATTCATTGTTCTTCAAATGTTTGGTAGAATTCACCTGTAAACCCAGCTGGCCCTGGGGATTTTTTCTTAGGGAGTTCATTAATGGCATGTTCACTTTCTTTTTCTGATATGGGCTGATTCAAGGATTTTACTTCCTCTTCAGTTAACCTGGGCAGTTTGTATTTTTGTAAATAATGATCCATTTCGTTTAGATTGTCAAATTTATTGGCATACAGTTGGGCAAAATAGTTCCTAATTATTGCTTTAATTTCCACTTCATTGGTGGTGAAATCACCCCTTTCATTTTTGATACTGGTAATTTGGTTTTCTTCTTTCTCTTTTCAAACCAAATTAACCAATGGTTTATCTATTTTATTGTGTTTTTTTTTTTCATAAAACCAGCTCTTAGTTTTATTGATCAATTCTATAGTTTTCCTTCTTTCAATTTTATTAATTTCTCCTCTAATTCTCAGAATTTCTAATTTAGTATTTAGTTGGGTATTTTTAATTTGTTCTTTTTCTAGCTTTTTAAGTCCCATGCCCAATTCGTTGATCTCCTCTTTCTCTTTTTTATTGATGTAAGCAGTTAGAGATATAAGATTTCCCCTAAGCACTGCTTTGGTTCCATCCCATAGATTTTGGTATGTTGTCTCATTATCGTCATCTCTTGGATGAAGTTATTGGTTGTTTCTATGATTTGTTGTTTGACCCACTCATTCTTTAGAACGAAATTAGCTTTTATATCTTCATCAGAAAACTGCCTGCTCATATCCTTTGGCCAAAAAAAAAGTTACTTTTCCTATCACTGGAATAGTTATTGTGGTAGCATTGTTTCCATTTGCTCATTCTTGTAGCCTATTTTGTAACTTTGTGCTTTCTGTTAGGGCTGAGCTTGTGTCCTCTGGGGTCATTCTAATACTTTCTTGGAGCTCAGCGTGTTGGGTTATTCCAGAATCTCAGGGACAGCTCATATGGGGGCCCCACAAGCTTTTATTTCCCCCATGGTGACCTGACACATGGCAAAGTTTGAGCATTGCCCCTCTGGTCTGAGGTTCCTCTCCTGGTCATTCCTCTACAGGCTTCAGACTGGAGCCAAGACCCCACTACACTCACAGCATCAGAGCCACACAGATGCTGCTGCTGCTGCTGCTGCTTCTGAACTTCCTCTTCAGGCCACAACCCAAGGCCTGCAACCCCTCCTCACTCAGCCCTGGATCTGCGACCCAGAAGTGGAGAGTGAGCAACAGATCTGGCACTTGGCAGCCATTTCTGCACCCTTCATAAGGTAAGGATCCTTTCTGCTAGATGTCCCCTCCTTCTCTAGCACCCCCCCCCAAACACAACCTCCTCTCCCTCTCTCTCCCCTTCTCTACAACTCACACAAGCACACACTATGTCCTCCCTCTGTTCTTTCCCTATTTCCTCTCCCTGCTCTACTCACACTCTCACACACTCTGTCTTCCCTCTTCCTTTCTCTCTCCCCTTTCTGTAATGCTCCCTTTCACCTACACTCTCTCCCTTCTCTATTTATACCTCCCCCACTCACACACACACACACACACACACACACACACACACACTCACACTCACTCCCTCTCTCAAGATCTCTCCTCTCTCTCACTCACACCTAAACACTCTAGTCCTTCTCTACCTCTCTGTCTCCTCTTTCCCCCAACTCTCACACACAAACATTCCCCTTCTCTACCACTCCCACACATACACTCTTTCTCCTGTCTCCCTATCTCCTTTCTCCCCCCACCACACACTCACATACACTTTCTCTCTGCCTTTATCGACCTTCTCTACCTCTCTCTTACACTCACGCTCTATCTCCTTCCTTTCTTTCTCTCTCCCTCCATCTCTCCCCCCCTTCTCTAACACTCCCCCTGACCCACACTCTCCCCACTCCCACAAAAGCACTTTCTCTACCTCCTTTCTTTCCCTTCTTTCCCTGTGTCCTCTCTCTTCCCTCCTTTCACACACTCAGACATAAATACTCTCTACTTATCTCCTCTTCCTCTCCCCTCCCTCCTCTCTCTCTCTCTCTCTCACACACACACACAGTCTCTTAACCAGTGTTCTCCATCTCTACTGCTCCAACACAAACTCTCTCTTCCTGTGTCCCCCCACTCACACACATCCACTCTATCTCCTCTCTTCCTCTCTATACCTCCTTTCCCTATCTTCTCTCTCTCCCCCACTCACAGTAACACAAAACACTCTCTCTCCCTTCTGTCTTTCTCACACACTCACACTCTCTGCCTTTTCTCCCAGTTCCCCCCCACACTTTTTCCTATCTCTCACAAACATTCTCTATCTTCTCTCTCCCTCCTTTCACTATCTCCTCTCCCATATCACATACTCTCCTCTCCCCCCTCACACACACTATCTCTTCTCACCCTTCTTTCCCTTCTCCTCCTCTCCACTTCTCTCTCACACTCACACATAAACATTCTGTCTCTATATCCTTTCTTTCCCTTCTCTACCTGTCTTTCTCTCCCAATCTCCTCTTTCCCCCAACACACACACAGTCACACTCACACTCTCTATCTACCTTCCCTTATCCCTTTTATCCCTCTCCTTTTTCTACCTCCCCCAACATACATTCACACTCTCCTAATCTCCTCTCTTCCTTTTTCTCTCCATCCTTTCCCTATGTCCTCTCTCTCACATACACGATATTTTTCTCCTGTCTTTCTATCTCCTCCCTCCCTTCTTTCCCCATCTTGTCTTTATCCCCTTCTCTACTTCTTCCTCCCCCCACTCATACACAGTCTATCTCTTCTTTCCCTATCTCCTCTCTTCTTCTCTCCCCTTTATCTAACATTCCCACTCTATCTAATCTTACCCTTCTTTCCCTATCTCCTCTCCACCTCCTCTCTCCATTCTCTACTTCTCCCACATACACACTCTCTCCCTTCTTTGCCTATCTCCTCCTCTCCATGTTGTCCCCCTCTATCTCACTTCCGTACCTCTCTCATACACACATACTTTCTCCCTCCTTTCCCTATCTCTTCCACTTTCTATCTCCCTCACACGCTTTCTCTTCCTCTCCTATCTTTTCTCTCCCTTCTACCTGTCTCCCATTTACACACACCCACACCCACACACACTTTTCCCTATTAAACCCTCCTTTGTTTTCAGTTTGGGCTACCACAGAAAGTGCTGCTGTCAATATTTTGGTCGCTAGATCCTTTCCCTCTTTCTATGATTTTTGGGGGTATAGGCCTATGTTACTTGCCAATCCTAAGACCTGGAAATTCTAGGACTTACATCCTGGGACTTAAATGCTGGTAGTTCCTTGGAGGGTACATACATCGTCTCCCTTTGGGTGAGCCATCATCCTGGAAAGCATAGCCCCTTCAAAAGGTTGCCTGTTATGCCCATTGCTTGTATTCATACCAATTTCCTTTGAAAAGTCCCTGAACATTCTCCCACCTACCAAAGTCCCTTCCCTCCCCAATTTGCCCTGGGAGGTCAAGAGATCTCACCGTCCTCTGCTTGCAGTGCGAGCAGTGAATTTTTCCATTCAAAAAACATTTATTAAGTGCCTGCTATATTCCAGGCAGTCTATTAAGCACTAGCGACACAAAAAGAGGCAAGAGACAGCCCCTGCCCTCAAGGAGCATACAGTCTAATGGGCGAGACAACATGCAAAGAAATATATACAAAGCAAACTATATACAGGGTAAATAGGAAAATAATTAACAGCGGGAAAGCTCTGCAATTAATTAAGAGAGGTTGGGGAAGGCTTCCTGTAGGAAGTAAGATTTTTATTTTTTTAAATAATATTTTATTCTTGCCCCAATGACATGTTAAAACAATTTTTTAACATTTTTTGAAGTTTTAAGCTGAAATGCTATCCCCCTTCCTGAGATGATAAGGAATATACGTATACACACACACACACAGAGGTTATCCATGTGCAATTGTGTGAAACATTTCCATAGTTGTCATTTTGTACAGGAAGACTAAAAAATGAAAGAAAGTGATACGGTATCAGTTCTTTCTCTGGAGGAGGAGATCGTGCTTCATCATGAGTCCTTTGGCATTGTCTTGGATCGTTGTATGGCCGAGAGTAGGTGAGTCGTTCACCGTTCTTCATTATATAATATTGTTGTTTTTTTTTTTATTTATATTTTTTGGTGAGGCAATTGGGGTTAAGTGACTTGCCCAGGGCCATACAGCTAGTAAGTGTTAAGTGTCTGAGGTCAGGTTTGAACTCAGGTCCTCCTGACTTCAGGGCCAGTGCTCTATCCACTGCACCACCTAGCTGCCCCTAATATTGTTGTTACTATGAACAATGTTCTCCTGCTTCTGCTCACTTCTCTTTCCATCAGTTCACATAAGTCTTTGCAGGTTTTTTTTTAATTCTCCTGCTTGTTGCTTCCTATAGCACAATAATATTCCATCACAATCATATACCATAGCTTGTTTAACCATTTCCCAATTGATGGACATTCTCTCAATTTCCAATTACTAGCCACCACAAAAAGAGATGCTATCAATGTTTTTGTACAAATAGGTCATTTTCCCTTTTTTGATGTCTTTGGGATACAGATTTAGTGGTGGTATCTCTGGGTGCAAAGGGTATGCACCATTTTATAGCCCTTTGGCCATAAATTTCAAATTGTTCTCTAAAATGGTTGGATCAGTTCACAACTCCACTGACAGTTCACTGGAGGGTGGGATTTTAGTTGAGTCTTAAAGGAAATCAGGGAGGCCAGTGGTTGGAAGGGAGGAAGAAGAGCATTCCAGGCATGGGAGCCAGAGAGAATGCCCAGAACTGAGAGATGGAGGGTCTTGTTCATCCAACAGCCAGGATCCAAGAGTACATGTTGGGGAATAGGGAGTAAGAAGAGGGCTTTGAATGCCAAGCAGAGGATTTCATATTTGCTCCTGGAGGGAATGGGGACTTTTATATCTCACATTCAACTTACTTTCACCCTGACTGAGGGTCTTCTCATCTGTGTACACTAGCAAGCTCTCACCTCTCCTTCTTTGATCCTAATGATGTGAACATGTTGCTTTTAATCTAAAATGGTGATTTTTTTTCTCCTTCCTTTCTTTTTTAACTGCCTTAATTCTTTCATTTCCTAATCCTTTTGCCACAGTTCTGGGCTACTTGGTTCCTTGGTAGCTAAAGACTTTTTCTTGGCTCCCTGAAATAGTTGGTTTTTTTTTTATGTGAACCTTCTCATTGAACCACCACACTCTAGGGATTGACATATGGGAGAACAGCTTTGGGCCTCCCTGGACTTGGTCACCTTCTCTGGTCACTGGTGGTTTGAGTCCACCTTTGCTCTCGTTTTATCGCTACAGCTAGAGTTTCTAGAATGATGCCATAAGAATGGAGGAAAGGGACATGTTTGCTTGATTTCTCTTGTCACTAAAATGTCTTCTAGTGTCTCCACTCCCAACAAGGAGAGCTAGGTCTTTAGCAAAGGTTTTTTCTGAAGCTCTTGTGGTAATCGTGTGGGGTTTTTGTTATCTTGGCTGCTGCTGTGATTATGCTTATTGCTTTCCTACTGTTAACCATCTTTATGAATCTCACCTAGTCCTAGTGAATCATCTCCTAGACAGATCACTCTGTAGGGATTTTGTTTGAAAATTTGGCATCAGTGAGGTAGGTCTATGTTGTTTGCCTTTGTATACTCTCTCTCTCTCTGTAACAGAGTACAAATTTGGGAGTCAGAAGACCCAAGTTTACATCTAGGCCCTGCTACTGAGTGTGACCTTGAATGCTCCCTATGTGACCTTGGGCAAGTCACTTAATGTCTCAGAGCTTCAGTTCCTCATTCCTAAAATGAGGGAATTCAACCAACCAGATGACCTGAAAAGTCCCTTTCAAGTCGAAGTCTAGGATTCCATATTTTCTAACATTCTCTGCATTTGTCAGTCTCTGTTTCTGTGCCTTTTCACCCTTATTTCATAGAAGGCTTTTTCTCTCATCAGGCTTCCTTCAAATTGTGGTTGTGGACGTGCCATTTCATCCATGAGAAACAGCAAAAAAACGTCACTTCATTGACTTACAAGGAAACTTCCAATCTTCTTTAAGGTAAAGTACCATATTTATTGTCTACCTTCTGGTGCAGTAAGAGCTATAGGCTGGCCTAAGTCTGGGCCCACCTCAGCCATCCACTCTACTAATGGAGTGGGAGAGACAGAGAGAGTATGTGTGCATATGTGTGTGTGTATGAGAGAGGGGGGGGGGAGGGGGGGGAGAAAGGAAGAGATAGGGAGAAGAGATAGAAAGAGGGGATTGAGAAGGGAGAGGGTCAAGTGTGTGAGTTTGAGAGGAAAGACAAGGGATAGGGAGAGTTGTAGTGGGGGAAGGAGGTGGGGGAAAGAGGGAGAAAGAGAAGACATAGGGAGGGTGTGAATGAGAGTGTTTGTGAGAGTTGGGTGGAAAGAGGAGATAGAACAGAGATTTGGAGAGAGAGAGAGAGAGAGGTAGAGAAGGGACAGATAAAGAGTGTTTATGTGTGAGTGGGGGAGAGTGTGTGGGAGAATGGGAGTGTTAGACCAGGGGTAGAGAAGAGAGATAAGGAAAGAAGGGGAGGGTGAGTGTATGTATGTAGGGGAGAATGGGGAGAAAGGAGAGAGAGGAGATAGACTAGAGAGTATAGGAGAGGGACAGAATGTTAAGTGTGAGTGTATGTGAGAAAGATAGAAGGGGTCAGGAGGAGATAGGAAAAGAAGGGAGAGAGGAGATAGAGAGTGTATGTGTGGAAGTAGTAGGGAAGGGGAGTGTTCCTGTGCGTGAGTTGGGGGAAGAGGAGATAGTAGAGAAGAGAGATAGAGAAAGAATGTGTGAATGGGGGGAAAGAGGAGAGAGGGTGTGTGTGTGGGTGTGAGTGTGAGACTATTTCTTGGTGCCTCAGAGTCATTAGCTTATACCAGGTCCATTCTCAAAGTCAAGGCGGTTCCCCCCCCCCCAAATTTGTCTTCTAGCACTTACAGAGGAATTCTGCTTAGACTAGTAGTGTCCAAGCTGCATTTTCCTGGATGCTTTTTGCCTGTAGACGTTTTGGAGTCCTCTCCTTTAAGTTTAGAAGTTATTTTCCCTATAACGGGAATAGTTGCTGTGGTAGCATTGTTTTCGTTTGCTCATTCTTGTAGCCTATTTTCTAACTTGGTGTTGTATGTTAGGGCTGAGCTTGTGTCCTCTGGGATCATTCTACTACTTTCTTTTTTCTTTCTTTTTTTTGGGGGGGGGTGAGGCAATTGGGGTTAGGTGACTTGCCCAGGGTCACACAGCTAGTAAGTGTCTGAACTCATGTCCTCTTGACTCCACACGGCTGGTGCTCTTTCCACTGCACCACCTAGCTGCCCCTCTACTACTTTCTTGGAGTTCAGCGTGTTGGGTTATTCCAGGATCTCAGGGACAGCTCATATGGGGGGCCCACAAGCTTTTACTTCCCCCATGGTGACCTGACACATGGTAAAGTCTGAGCACTGGCTCTCCGGTCTGAGGTTCCTCTCCTGGTCATTCCTTCACAGGCTTCAGACTGGAACCAAGACCCCACTACACTCACAGCATCAGAGCCACACAGATGCTGCTGCTGCTTCTGAACTTCCTCTTCAGGCCACAACCCAAGGCCTGCAACCCCTCCTCACTCAGCCCCGGATCTACGACCCAGAAGTGGAGCGTGAGCAACAGACCTGGTACTTCTGCACCCTTCATAAGGTAAGGATGTCCCCTCCCTCCCTCTCATCCCCACACATTCTCTCCTCTCTTTCCTTCTCTCTCCCTTCCCTACCTCTCCCCTTTCTTCCCCTTCTCAAACACTCACACTTAAACCCTTTCTCCCTAGCTTCTTTCTTCCTATCTCCTCTTTCCTCCCAACTCTCTCTCTCTTTCCTTCTCCCCTGCTTCTTCTCTATCTCTTTATCTGCAAATCCCACACACTCCCCATCTCTTCTCCCCTTTCTATCTCCCTCCCCTGCATCTCTCATACACACAGATTCTATTTCTTCTCTCCCTCCTTTCCCTATATCCTCCACCCTGCTTCTGTCTCTCACACACAGACTTTCTCTTCCTATCTCCCCACAACTCACTCTCTCATTGTCTATTTATCTACATGTCCTCCCCTTTCTCCCTCCCTCTCTCTACATCTCCTCTACTTCCATCTCCTCTTATCCCCCAACTCACACACAAACACTCCCTTTCTTTTCCTCTTCTGTCTCTCCCCCACCTTTCTCTTCCTCTGCATCTCTCATACACACAGACTATTTCTTCTCTCCCTCCTTTCCCTATATTCTCCACCCTGCTTCTGTCTCTCTCACATGCAAAGACTTTCTCCTTTCTCTTCCTATCTCCCCTCCTCTCTCCCCCCTCTGCCTCTCTTTTCTTCTCCCCTTTCCCCACAACTCTCACACACTCTCTCTCTATTTCTTCTCTCTCACCCTCTATTTATCTACATCTCCTCCCCTTTCTTCTTTCTATTGCCCTTCTCTGCATCTCACACACACAGATTCTATTTCTTCTCTCCCTCCTTTCCCTATATCCTCCACCCTGCTTCTGTCTCTCACATACAGACTTTCTCTTCCTATCTCCCCACAACTCACACTCTCTCTCTCTATTTCTTCTCCTCTCTCATTGTCTATTTATCTACATCTCCTCCTCTTTCCCCAAACTCACACACCAAGACTTTCTCTTCCTATCTGCCCTCCTTTCCCTAGCCCTCAAACCTAAACAGAGAAGGGAGCTTCTCTACCTCTCCTCTTTCTATCTCCCAACTCACACACAAACACTCCCTTTCTTTTCCTCTTCTATCTGTCCCCCACCTTTCTCTTCTTCCTCCCTCACGGACGGACACACACTTTCTCCTTTCCCTAGCCGTCACACCTAAGCATAGAAGGGAACTTCTCTACCTCTCTTTTCTCCTCTCTCACTTCTCTACCATACACAAACATTCTTTTCCCCTCCCCTTTCTTCTTTCTATCACCCTTCTCTGCATCTCTCATACACACAGACTCTATTTCTTCTCTCCCTCCTTTCCCTATATGCTCCACTCTGCTTCTGTCTGTCTCTCACACACAAACACATTCTCTTTACCAATCTCCTCTTTTTCCCCTCCCTCTCTCTACATCTCCTCTATTTCCATCTCCTCACACACAAACACTGCCCCTATCTCTCCTCCCTGCTTCTGTGTCTCTCTCACACACACACACACACTCTCTCTCTCACCCTCTATTTATCTACATCTCCTCCCCTTTCTTCTTTCTATCTCCCTTCTCTGCCTCTGTCTCTCACAAAGACTTTCTCCTTTCCCTAGCCCTCAAACCTAAACAGGAGAGCTTTTCTCTCTCCTCTTATCCCCAAACATACACACACTCCCCCTATCTCTCCCTCCTCCTCCCTCACACTCAAACACTCCCTTTCTCCTTTCCCTTCTATCTCCCTTCACTGCATCTCTCACACACACTTTTTTTCTTCTCTCCCTCCTGCTTCTCTCTGTCTCCTCTATCTCTTCATTCTCTCTCTTCTTTCTCTAACATTCCTAAACACCCACAATCTTCCCCTCCCCCTCTTTTCTTCTCCCCTTCTTCCTCTGCATCTCTCCCTCTCTCACTTCCAAACACTCCCTTCTTTCTATTTCCTCTTCCCCCTACTTATACACACACTGTGTGTGTAAGTAGGGGGGAAGAGGAAAAGAAAGGATGTGTAGAAGAGAGAGAGGAGGCAGAAATAGAGGGAATGTAGAGCGAGACTGACAGAAGGAAGGTGGAGAACATAGGGAAAGGAGTGAGATAGAAAGAAGAAAGAGGAGGGGAAGAGTGTGTGTAAGTTGGGGGATAAGAGGAAGGGGGAGAGATAGGGAGGGGAAGAAAGTGTTTGAGAAGGGAAAGGAGAGAGAGTGTGTGTGGGTGTGGGTGTGTTTGGGAATGTTAGAGAAAGAAGAGATGGAAATAGAGGAAATGTACAGAGAGACAGCAGCAGGGTGGAAGATATAGGGAAAGGAGGGAGAGAACAAATAGAGTCTGTGTGTATGAGAGATGCAGGGGAGGGGGAGGAGATGTAGATAAATAGAGGGTGAGAGAGAAGAGAGAGAGAGTATATGTATGAGTTGTGGGGAAAGGGGAGAAGAAAAGAGAGGAAAGGAAAGGAGATAGGGAGTGTTTCTGTGAGTGAGGGAGGAGGAAGATGGGGGAGAGATAGAAGGGAAAAAAGAGGGAGTGGTTGTGTGTG
>NC_057867.1:80611181-80667460 GCF_019393635.1 Dromiciops gliroides | reverse complement strand
AAAAAAAAATGAAAGGGGTGATTTCACCACCAATGAAGTGGAAATTAAAGCAATAATTAGGAACTATTTTGCCCAACTGTATGCCAATAAATTTGACAATCTAAATGAGACGGATAATTATTTACAAAAATACAAACTGCCCAGGTTAACTGAAGAGGAAATAAAATCCTTAAAGAAGCCCATATCAGAAAAAGAAAGTGAACATGCCATTAATGAACTCCCTAAGAAAAAATCCCCAGGGCCAGCTGGGTTTACAGGTGAATTTCTACCAAACATTTGAAAGAACTAATTCATTCCAATATTATACAAATTATTTGGAAAAATAGGTGAATAGGAGTTCTACCAAATTCCGTTTTATGACACAAATATGGTGGTGATACCAAAACCAGGCAGAACGAAAACAGAGAAAGAACATTATAGACCAATTTCCCTAATGAATATTGATGCGAAAATCTTAAATAAGATATTAGCAAGGAGGTTACAGCTAGTGATCACCAGGATAATACACTATGACCAGGTGGGATTTATACCAGGAATGCAGGGCTGGTTCAAGCATTAGAAAACTATTAACATAATCAACCACATCAATAAGAAAACCAACCAAAATCATATGATTATCTCAATAGATGCAGAGAAAGCTTTTGACAAAGTACAGCACCCATTCCTAATAAAAACACTAGAGAGTTTAGGAATAGGGGAAGCTTTCCTTAGAATAATAAAGCAGTATCTACCTAAAAGCCATCAGCAAGTATTATATGCAATGGAGATAAATTTAGAGGCCTTCCCAAGTAAGATCAGGGGTGAAACAGGGATGTCCATTATCACCCCTATTATTTAATATTGTCCTAGAAATGTTTAGCTTTAGCAATCAGAGAAGAAAAAGGAATTAAAGAATTAGAATAGGCAAGGAGGAAACAAAACTATCACTCTTTGCAGATGATATGATGGTATACTTAGAGAATCCTCGAGAATCAACGTCAAAAATTACTTGAAGCAATGAACAACTTTAGCAAAGTAGCCGGATATAAAATAAATCCACATGAATCATCAGCATTTCTATAACATGACTAACAAAGTGCAGCAGCAAGAGATAGAAAGAGAAATTCCATTTAAAGCAAAGGTAGATACGATATAAAATACCGGGAGTCTTCCTGTCAAGACATCCCAGGAACTCTATGACACAATTACCCAAACACTTTTTCACACAAATCAAATCAGATTCTAAATAATTGGAAAAATATCAACTGCTCATGGATAGGCCGAGCTAAGTATGATTAAAAATGACAATTCTACCCAAATTAATTTACTTATTCAGTGCCGTACCAATCAGAACTACCTAAAAATTATTCTATAGAGCTAGAAAAATAATAACAGAATTCATCTGGAAAAACAAAAGGTCAAGAATATCACAGGAAGAATATGCACAGGAAGGTGGCCTAGCTGTACCAAATCTGAAGCTTTACTATAAAGCAGCGGCCATCAGAACTATTTGGTACTGGCCAAGAAATAGAAGGGAGGATCAATGAACAGGCTAGCACAGGAGACACAGTAGTAATGACTTTAGGCAACGTACTGGTTTGATAAACCCAAAGACTCCAGCTTCTGGGATAGGAACTCAGTATTTAACAAAACTGCTGGGAAAACTGGAAGATAGTGGGCAGAAATCAGGCATAGACCAACAATCTGACACCTTATACTAAAATAAGGTCAAAATGGGTGGCATGATTTAGACATAAAAGGTGATACCACATGTAAATTAGGAGAGGAGGAAGGAGTAGTTTACCTTTCAGATCTTGACAGGACAACAGTTTATGACCAAACAAGAGATAGAGAATATATTACGAAATGCAAAATGAATCATTTTGATTACATTAAATTAAGAGGTTTTTGTACAAACAGAAGCAATGCATCAAAAATTAGAAGGGAGGCAGAAAGCTGGGAAAAAATTTTTATAGCCAATACATCTGAAAAAGGCCTCATTTCTCAAATATATAGAGTGCTGTGTCAAACTTATAAGAATCCAAGTCATTCCCCAATTGAGAAATGGTCAGAGGATACAAACAGGCAGTTTTCTGATGAAGAGATCAAAGCTATCTATTGCCATATGGAAAAAATGCTCTAAATCACTCTTGATTAGAGAAATGCAAATTAAAACAGCTCTGAGGTACCACCCGACACCTATCAGATTGGCTACTATGACAAAAAAGGAAAATAATAAATGTTGGAGAAGCTGTGGAAAAATGGGAACACTAATACATTGTTGGTGGAGCTGTGAACTGATCCAACCATTGTGGAGAGCAATTTGGAATTATGCCCAAAGGGCGATAAAGCTCTGCATACCCTTTGACCCAGCAACACCACTTTGGGGTCTTTTTCCCAAGGAGATCATGGAAAAGGGAAAAGGACCCACATGTACAAAAATATTTATAGCTGCTCTTTTTGTGGTGCCAGAGGAATTGGAAATTGAGGGATGCCCAACAATTGGGGATGGGCTGAACAAGTTATGGAATATGAATGTAATGGGAGTTCTATGAAACGATGAAGCAGGAGGAGTTCAGAGAAACCTGGAAGGACTTGCATGAACCAAAGAACGAGTAGAGATGAGCAGAACCAGAAGAACTTGTACACAGTATCATCAACATTATGCGTTGATCAACTGTGATAGACTAGATTCTTCTCACCAATCCAACGGTACAAGAAAGTTCCAAGGGACTCATGATGGAAAAGGCTCTCCAAATCCAGAACAAAAGAAAAAGGAACAGTGGAATATGGATGCAGATGGACCCATACTATTTCTTTTGGTTTTGGTGCTGCTTTAAAAAAAATTTTTTTTGAGGTTTTTCCTTTTTGCTCTGATTCTTCTCTTATAACACGACTAATGCAGAGACAGGTTTAATGCTATTGTACATACATAAGCTATATCAGATTACTTGCTGTCTTGGGGAGGGAGGGAAAAAATTTGAAACTAGAAATCTTATGAAAACACATGTTGAAAACTATCTCTACATGTAACTGGAAAATAAAAACAATTTCATATTTTTTAATAGTCAAGTAGAATTCATAGTTTTGGGAAAACCAGAAAAAAAATCAATAAGTTCATGTAATGTGGTGCTAATAAATAATAATTAATATTCATAAAGAACTAAACAAAAGCCACGGGTGACATGGGGAAAAAAAAAAAAGAAACGATGAGCAGGAGGAGTTCAGAGAAACCTGGAAGGACTTATATGAACTGATAGTGAGTGAAGTGAGCAGAGCCAGGAGAACATTGTACACAGTATCAACAGCATTGTGTGTTGATCAACTGTGGTGGACTGGACTCTTCTCAGCAATGCAGTGGTCCAAGATAGTTCCAAGGGACTCATGATGGAAAATACTCTCCAGATCCAGGAAAAAAAAAAAGAACTATGGAAAGTAGTTGCAGATTGAACCATGCTCCCTCTATTTTTTTTTGTTGTTTTTTTTTTTTTTGCTCTGATTCTTCTTGCACAGCATGCGCAGCACAGCAGTCTGCACAGCATGCCTAATGCAGAAATACGTTTAATGTGATTGTACAAATATAACCTATATCGGATTGCTAGCTGTGTTGGGGAGGGTGGAGGGGGGGGAGAAAAAAATTGAAACTAGAAATCTTATAAAAACAAATGTTGCAAACTATGTCTACGTGGAACTGGAAAATAATAAAATACTTTTATGGAGAAAAAAAGAGAAAAAAATATAAAGTAATCAAATCAAGAGAACACCAAATGGAGATCTTTAGGAACAAAACATTTAGAACATCCAATGAAACCAGTTTTTAAAAGTTGGAATGGAGGGGGAATAGAACTTTTTAGACCACAACTTGTCTTATAAATAAGTAATCAGCAAAGTTATTTGGCATTAGTTTTTTAAAAAGTAGATCAGTAGAAAAGACTATGATGAAAGGAACAATCGGAGACAGTGGCATAACCCAGCGCGTTTGATAAACCCCCAAACATAACTACCTGGGGAAACGGAAAGCAGTCTGACAGAAATTCGGTCTAAAACCATTTTCCAGACACATTAAATCCAAAATGGATATGTAACTTATTTATTAGACCCCCTACCACAAGAAAGTTTAGAAGAAAAGCTGATGCTAGCGCCTGTTTAAACCATGGCTAGGTGGTGAATTATGAAACAAACAAGGGTGAGAAACAAGAACTAAGAACAAACTGGGAAATCTTGATCATATGAAATTGAAATACTTTTGTATGAACGAAATTAATAAACTAGGATAAGAAGGAAAGTAGCTGACTTGGGGAAAAAAAACAAAACCTTTCCATTCAATAATCCTGGTAAGGGTCTGATATCCAAGATATATAGGAACTAACGGAAGAAGAATGACAAACTCTTTAACCACCATATGAACCACAAGGTCACGGTATCACAGAGTCAGAACTGAAAGGAACCCGAATAGTCATCCAGGCAAACCCCTAATTTCACAGAGGAGGAAACTGAGGTTGGGGGGGGGTCGGTGGTGGTGGTTAAGTGACTTGCCCAGGGTCACACAGCTAATGTATCTGGTTCAGGATCCAAAAAGGTCTTCCTGACTCGACCCATAACCCCCACTTCCGCCCCCCCCCCATTAGAATGTGAGTTCCTGGGGGCAGCCAGGTGGCGCAGTGGATAGAGCACCAGCCCTGGAGTCAGAAGGACCTGAGTTCAAATCCGGCCTCAGACACTTAGCACTTACAAGCTGTGTGACCCCTAGGCAACTCACTTATCCCCAATTGCATCACTAAAAAAACAAAGAAAAAGAAAAAGAAAAAAGAACGTGAGTTCTTGAAGGCAGAAACAACTGTTTTGTCTTCCTTTGAGACCTGCGAACAGGCACTTGGCACACGGTACTTAATACTGATTGATTTGACTGCTAAGTCCCAGGCTCTATCCACTATACCATATTGCCTCTCATGGCTCAAAATCAACACAGAGAGAAATGCCAATCGAACAGTTCTGTTCGCTCCACACCTGGTACAATGGCAGGATGGGAATAGGTCAACGTTGCAGGAGTTGTGGAAAGACTAGCACACAATGGGATCATGTGAATAGAGTTCCTAGAATGTCCCTACCCTTGGACAGAGTTATGTACTGTGAGAGACAGTGATTAAAAAAGTGCTGCATATACACCAAAACATGGGAAGATACCTGAAGTGATGCAGCACAAGAAGCTCCACTAGGGAAATAACATACACATTGACAGGGCAACGATCAAAACGGAATTCTATGAAAATCCTAAGAAGACAGTGAAAAACATTTCACCAAGTCCCAGAAGAGCACAGACTGCACAAAAGTAGCTCAGTAGAGCTCCACGAATGTACATAAGAACACCAAAGAGCATCAGAAATTCCTTCATAGAGTTCAGTACTAAAACAAAAGCAACAGAAAGTTCTCATAATCCCGGGGAAGCCCTAAACAGAGAAAAGGCTGGGTAGGTCAAGGATGATCCCAGGGCCTTAGCCACATCAGGAGACCAGCATTGAGCACGAGGTGACCTAGGGGTAGGAGACAGATACAAGACAGAATATCTAGGAAGGAAAGAATGGCGAGGACAATTAATTCCTTCGGACAGGTAATCCTAACCCAAGAACTGACCTCCCAGAAAATAAAATGGGCCAAACAGAAAATGATTCTGAAACAAACAAGAAATATTAAAGAAAAATCACAAGCCTGAAAAGAGTAAACGTTTCTCAGAATAACTGACTTGAAAAACAAGACGAGGAGAGATGATCATAGAATCGTACTACATGAAAATCACAACAATAACAACAACAACAGAAGTCTGAGTCCCATATTTCAACAACTCATAAATGAATACTGTCCAGCACTCTTAGAACCAGGGAGCAAAATAAAAATTTAAAAAACATAGCAGTTGGGGCAGCTAGGTGGCGCAGTGGATAAAGCACCGGCCCTGGATTCAGGAGTACCTGAGTTCAAATCTGGCCTCAGACACTTGACACTTACTAGCTGTGTGACCCTGGGCAAGTCACTTAACCCCCATTGCCCCGCAAAAAACAAAACAAAACAAACAAACAAAAAAAACATAGCAGTTGCCTCCTGAAAGGAACCCCGAAATGAAAATTTCCAGGAACATCAGAGCCACAATTCCAAATTTCCAGGTCAAAGAAAAACACTGCAAACCACCAGAAAGAAACAGTTCAAGTGCCAAGGAGCCACGATGAGGATCACAGGAGACCTGGCAGTTGGCAACATAAAACAACAAAACGCTTGGCACATGACACTCCCCCGCCACGGCAACATGTAAAGGCTACCACTGAAGAATACTGTCCAGGGAGGGAAAATGGAACATGAAATGGAGAATGTCTATGGATGCTCAGGTGGAAAGTCCAGATCCGAGTAAACATTTTTACATGGAAATGCTGCTGCTGCTGCTGCTATTGTCATTGCTTGTCCTTCCTTCTAGATTGAGGTGATGTCAGGGCTTTTAACAAAATGGCTTTAAGTGAGGGAAGGCTGTGCAAGGTCGCCAACCTCACTCTCTCCTCCAGAGCCATCTGGGTGCACTGGCAAGATCTCTATCAGAACGACTGGGGATGGCCCTGGGTGTCTGAAGTGACTGGGGTTAAGTGACTCGTCCAGGGTCACGCAGATAGTAAGCGGCTGAGGCGAGATTTGAACTCTCACCTTCAGGCTCGGTGCCCCTTGCCGCCCCCCAAATGGACACGTAAGCAACCAGAGAAACAATAGGAAAGTATTTCATAGATTGAAATCTATTGAATCAAGCGGAAGGCGCTAGGGGGAGGTTGAAAGATTGCTTACCTGTTTGACGGGGGAGAAGAAACGAGTGTCCTCTCGGGATTGGAAGAAGGTCTCGAAAGGTCACAGAGACAGTTTCCAAAGACAGGCAAAGGTCCGAGGGGCTTCGGGGTGAGGAAATGGGCCGAACAGGAGACGATCCGGGGAGGAAAGAAAGAAGAAGGGGAGCGAACTCACTCTCTTCCCATGAAACGAATGAACTTCGCGTTCATCTGAACCAAAGGGGGAGGGGAGGGAGGCCCAGAAAGAAAGAAACCCGGGCCAGGAGGCGAGGCGCGGGAAGAAGAAGAGGGACAACGAGGGAACTGCCCTTCCTCGGTCAAGTGGGGGGAGGAGGAGGAGGAGGAGGTTAAAGAGGGGCAAACTACGAGAGGACGAGATGGAGAGAGAGAGACTCCCCCGGCGGCCCCTCTGCACCGGCTGCCCGGCTCCCTCACGGGCCACGCTGACGCCCCGCGGCTCCTCCCAAAGTGGCCACACCTGTCCCCGCCCCCGCCCCCCGGGGATTGGGCCGCAGGTGCCAGATCCCTGCCCGCCATCCCCCCCACCCCGGGCGCCAGCGCCTGCCCACCGGCACAGGTGGGCGGGCCCTCTGCACTTGCTCCCTCCGGCTTGCTCCGCCCTGGGCCCCTCACCACCAAGCCCTCGCCAGCCCAGGGCCCAGCTCTTCCTCCTCACCCTGCCTGCCCCCTGGCATCCTCTAAATCAATCTCACTGACAGGATCTGCACTTGGCAACAGCAAAGAGAAACCTAGGGCCCTTTGACCTCCACAAGACTTGGTCCCTCAGAACCCCAGAGGGCAGTCCTGCTCCTGGTGCAGCAGAAGCCTTTGGGCCTAAGGAGGGAAGCCCCTGCAGGAGACAGAGCCCCAAATGGTACCCAGAGCCCACGAGGCCGAGAAGCCATTGGTCGGGCCACCTTTAGGGCTGGCCAGCCCAGTGGAGCCGCATGGAACACGTCTCCTGCAAACCATACTTTGCCCAGGAGCCCACGTCAGCCTCTCCAAGGATTTTGATGAAAAGGACACCTACAGGCCTTCTCACTTTCAGTCTTAGACCTCTCTAGTGAATTCATCCAGGTCCCTTCAAATCACCGGGAGCCTCTGTTTCCTAAACAAACACTTGAGTGCTTAGATACTAAAGCCACTGAAAGCCCAGTCAGTTTTACTACTTGGACCTTTGGTGATGATGTCACATCAGTTTCTTCATGCACCTCATTGATCCAACCTTCCTACCTAGGGTATGAACTCTAAGCACAGAACCATTTAGATGAACTCACAATAGGCCCTTCTCAGGACTCAGGGACTTCAGTTTCCCCTCCAGTTCTATTCTGCTTTAGGATAATTTTTTCTTTTATTTTAAAAGTTTTGACTACAAAGGACACTAAACGCCTAGTGAGATTTAGCTTTGGACCTACGTAGGGTGAATTCACACAGAGCCCTTCAGAATCCCTAGCCTCTTACTTTCCCTAAAAAAGCACGGGAGCTTCTTGGATTCTAAAGCCACAGAAGGCCCATGAGTTTTACTCCTATGGACCCTGTTTCTGATGACAGATCAGCTCTTCACCGCCCCCGCCCCCCGCCCCCAGCCTCAGTGTTCCCAATAGTCACTAGTAGGGCATTGACTCTAAGCCTACCAACCTGTAGATACGTCTAAACTATACCTGATTCTGAGTGAAATGAGCAGAACCAGGAGAACACTGTACATATTAACAGTACCATCGTAAGATGATGAACTGTGATAGACTTAGATCTTCTCAGCAATACAGTGGTCCCAAGAAATACAAAGGACTCAGGATGGAAAATGCTTTCCACATCCCCCCCCAAAAAAACAATTGTGAATCTGAATGCAGGTGGAACCACACTATTTCTACATTTTTTTCTTTTCTGAGTTTTTCTCTTTTGTTTTGATTTTTCTTTCTCCACAAGAGTATGCAGAAATATGCTTAATGGACTGGATATAATATTACCGTATATCAGATTGCTTTCTCTCCTGGGGAGGGAGAAAGATTTGGAACTCAAAATTTTATAAAAAACGAATGTTGTGGGGGCAGCTAGGTGGCACAGTGGATAAAGCACTGCCCTGTGATTCAGGAGGACCTGAGTTTAAATCCGGCCTCAGACACTTGACACTTACTAGCTGTGTGACCCTGGGCAAGTCACTTAACCTCAATGCCCTGCAAAAAAAAAAATCAAATGAATGTTGAAAACTATCTTTACATGTAACTGGAAAAAATGAAATACTATTAAGACTGGAAAAAAAGAAGCAAAAACCATTTTTTTTTTTTAGCAAAAAACATTTTAAAAAAAGAAAGAAAAAGAAAGAGTACCTGCACTTGGAATAAAGACATAGGATTGAATCTCTGAGCTTCCCAGTAATTTGGGCAGTGGTCACTAAGCAATTCACATTCTTCTTTGGGCCTCAGTCTTCCTATCAAGAACATGAGTATTCTGTCATAGATTATCTCTAAGGTCTCTGCCAGCTTTTAATTCTATATTCCAAGGTACCTCAGCTCTATGTTGGATTCTCTCCATTCTCTTCCACCTTTGAACAGTCCATGCTCTGCGACAGGTGGCTCAATGGATAGAGCGCTGGGCCTGAGTCAGGAAGACCTGAGTTCTAATCTGGCCTCAGGCACTTACTAGCTGTATGACCCTGAATAAGTCACTGCTCCTCTACTGGCCTCAGTTTCCTCAATTGTAAAATGAGATCAATAACAGTACTACTGATGAAGCATACTATCCACTCCATAGAAGAACTGATAAAAAGAGCACTTGTGCATTTTACATATATAACCCATATCAGATTGGTTGCTGTCTTGTGGAGTGGGGGAGGAAGGGAGGGAGGGAGAAAAATTTGAACTCTGAAATCTTATTGAAAATGAATCTTGAAAACTACCCCTTACATGTAACTGGAAAAAATAAAATAAAAAAATACCATATGTCAATGTGGGAAAGCTCTGGAGGAGGGGGCGGAATAATATGATAATGACTATGATAGATACAGAAAGTACCACCAAAACCATTTTAAATGCCCGGAGTTGGGAAGGTGGTGAGCCTTGTAAATAGCTAACAGAGAGACAGAGAGAAAGACACACAGTAGAGACAGTGTACACTTACTATGGGGAAAGACACTATGCTAGCACTTGTACAATGATTGCCTCATTTGATCCTCCCACAGCCTGGGAGACAGTTACTCTCATTGTTCCCCCATTTCACAAAGAAGGAGTGGAGGCAAATGGAGGTTAAGTGACTTGCCCGGGATCACCTAGCTAATGAGTATCTGAGGTCCCATTTGAACACCAGGTCTTCCTGACTCCAGGCTTGGACTCTCTCCACTGAGCCAGCTAGCTGTCCCCAGTATGAGGGACACTTCAAGCAAAATCTGGTTGGCCCCTTGTCAGAGATATCGTTTCAGGAACAATATCTGATTCTTACCCAAGTCTTCACAGGATAGATATAGTCTCCTTGCTAACAAGGGTTACAGATATTTAACTGGAGTCTTGCACATGCATCAAAAGGGTCTTGAACTAACAATAGTGAGAAGAGGGAGGGAAAAAGCATCCTGCACATGTCAGCCAAGCCCAGTAGCATAGCAAGTAGCAGATGCATCCTAGGAAGCAGAATGGAACTAGAGAATCCATAATTCACCAGAGACAAATCTCTACGAAGACAGACAAATCAAGTCCATGACCAGAGATGGACATGCACAAATGCCCAAAATGGGGGCAACAGAAAAGGTGACCTAGAAATACGAGGGGGAAATACAGTATAATGCCATACGGTAGGCGACCCACTGACACTGTCACCTTCTTCCCTTTGATATTCTCTTCCTTCCTAGTTTTCCTGAAACTGTTCTCCTCCTGGTTCTCCACCTACCTAGCTGACCCCTCCCTCTGGATCTCCTTTACTCAACTTTCATCCAGGTCATACCCACTAATGGTGATTGTGTTACAAGCAGCTGCCCCAGAGCCCTCATCTCTTCTCCTTCTATACTATTCACTTGGTGATTGCATCCAGATCTATGGATTCAGTTATCATCTCTATGCAGATGATTCTCCTATCTTTTCATCTAGACCCCTAATCTCTCTCCAGGGCAGCTAGGTGGTGAAGTGGATAGATCGTCAGACTCATCTTCCTGACTTCAAATCTGGCTTCAGACACTTTCTAGTGGTGTAGACTGACCCTGGGCAAGTCACCTGAACCTGTTTGCCTCAGTTCCTCGTCTGTAAACATGAGCTGGAGAAGGAAATGGCAGACCACTCCGTATCTGTGCCAAGAAAACCCCAATGGGGGTCACGAAGAGTCAGATGAGACTGACAAGAACAAACAACAACAATCTCTGTACCTACTTCCGGATCTAGCATACTCCAAGTTGCTTTAGGATGGATGAATTGTTGGCTGTAGACATCTTCAACTCAAGATGCCAAAACATGAGGTCACTCCCCCCCAAAATAATTCCTATTTTCAAAATCCAATATTCCTGTTGTGGGCAACACCAACTTCCCAAGGCACCCAGGCTTTCAACCTAGCTGCCATTCTGATGACTTTCTTGCGCTTGCCCCATGTGAGGAAAGGAGTAATGCTCTCCTCTCAGATAAAACACCACAGCACATCAGTACTGATCAAATTGTACTCCTCTGGACCTGTTTGAGGACTTAGGTCTCAAGTCCCCTTCCCCGTTAGGTAGACAGATCATGTGTTCAAGTAAGCCCTGAGCTGGTCTCAACTAGGTATGCTCCTGGGGCTGTGTCCATATAGGGAGGGATTGAAGAAATATGTCCTGTGGCACCTCCCTATTGGCTAAGAACTCAAAGAAGAAATTGGAAGTTGAGGGGATGCCCATCAATTGGGGAATGGCTGGACAAGTTGTGGTATATGAATACAATGGAATACTATTGTGCTGTAAGAAACGATGTGCAGGAGGAGTTCAGAGAAACCTGGAGGGTATTGCATGGGCTGATGATGAGTGAGATGAGCAGAACCAGAAGAACATTGTACACCGTATCATCAACATTGTGTGTTGACCTACTGTGGATGGACTAGATTCTTCTCACCAATGCAATGGTACGAAGAGTTCCAGGGGACTCATGATGGAAGAGGATCTCCAATCCAGGGGGAAAAAAAGAACTGTAGAGTATAGATGCTAAATGAACCATACTACTTCTTTTGTTTTTGGTGCTGATGTTTATCTATTTTGAGGTTTGTCGTCATTGCTCTGATTTTTCTCTTAACATGACTAATGCAGAATATGTTTACATGTTATTATTATATATATATATATACACCATACATAATAGCATATATACATATACATACTATAGATATATATATATATGAAGAACCTATATCAGATTGCCTGCTGTCTAGGGGAGGGGGGAGGGAGGGAGAAAAAATTTGAAAAATGGAGAGCTTGTATAAACAAAAGTAAGAACTATATTTACATGTAACGGGAAAAAAAATACTATTATTAATTAAAAAAAAAAAGAATATAATGCATTCCCTTAGCTAGCTTTGCCCTTAGACTGTAACCCAGAGTAATCAGCCAGATGATGAACAAGGGGAGCTTCCATTTTTCCTAGGGACTAGGGATCAAAGGGGCCTGGGGCCCCTATGCTTTGCAACTTGCTGGCTGTTGCACTTACTTGCAAGTGCCCATTCTCCCTGAGAATGAAAATCAAAGAGCTTTGGAACACACCAGTGCTGAGTTAGAGATTGAACTGGAGAAAAGGGTCCTTTTCACCAAGAGAAGAAGAGGGTCGTTTCCCTAACCTCACACATTGCAATCTCCTGCAATTACCTATTGCTTCTACCTTCACAGCACCTCTCATACCACCCCCTTCCCTCCTTCCCAGTTCTGACAGCCACCCTGGAGCAGACCTTCGTTCACCTCATGGCCACAGCCTGCTGGTTGGCCCTCACCTGCCTCCAGTCTCTCCTCACTGCCATCCATCCTCACATTCAGATGCCAACATCACCTTCCTAAACCAGAGGATTAGGAAGGACCATGTCATGAACCTATTCAATGAACTCGAGTGGCCGCATATCATCTCCAGGGTCAAATATAAAATCTTGTTTGGCTTTTAAAGCCTCTCATAACCAAACCCCGTCCTTCTCGTCCAGTCTTCTTGCAATTTACTCCTTTCCATGGAGCCCAGGATTCACTGACTCTTGGCTCTTCCTCACCAGAGGACCGGGCTGATATGTGGGGGAGGCTTTTTCACCTTCCTATTCCCTCCATTTGGAGCTTTTTCATTCGTTTCAGTCATGCCCGACTCTTCCTGACCCCAGTTGGGGTTTTCTTAGCAGAGACAATAGAATGGTTTCCCATTTCCTATTCCAGCTCATTGGACAGATCAGGAACTGAGGCAAGCAAGGTTAAGTGACTTGCTGAACGTCACACAGCTAGTGAGGGTCTGAGGCCACATTTGAACTGAGGACCATGAGCCTTCCTGACTTCAGGCCTGGTGCTCGATCCACTGTGCCACCTAGCTGCCCTAAAATGGAGGCATTTTTAGTTTAAGACCTCCTAAAAAGATGTGAAAGACCCCAGGTAAATATATCCCTTGTGAGCAACGTCTCTCTGACAAGGATTATGGAGACTGTGAATGTCCTTTGAAGAACAAGCTAAGAGCTCAGCTGTCCTTCCTGAAACTCTACATCTCAGACAAGTATTCACCCAGATGGCCTGAAGGCCCATCTGTCCCTGTCTGTCTGTGCTCTCCCTCCATTCATGTGTCCCCCCTCTCTTTGTCTGTGTGTCCCCCCTCTCTCTCCATCCACGTCCATCCCTGTGTATTTACCAAACACACACACACAACACATCACACACTCATGTTATGCTTATTTACATATTAGTCATGTTGTAAAAGAAGAATCAGAACAAAAGGGAAAACCACAAGAAAAAATAACAACAACAAAGTAAAAATAGTATATTTTGATCTGCATTCAGGCTCCATAGTTGTTTTGCTGGATGTGGAGAGCATATTCCATCATAAGTCTTTTGGAACTGCCTTGGATCATTTAATGTTCTATAAAAATTTTTTTTCAATTCCAATTCTGATACCCTCCTGCCTGTCTACCACCCTTTAGATGGCAAGCAATATATATACATGTGAGTCATGCAAAACATATTTCCATATTAGCCAAGTTGAGAAAAGTCTAAAAACAGGAAAGAAAAACAAAGTGAAAACAAAGACTTCAATATACACTCAGCATTCATCAGTTCAATCTCTCTCTCTCTCTCTCTCTCTCTCTCTCTCTCTCTCTCTGAAGACAGCATTTTTCATCATAATTCCTTTGAAAGTGTCTTGGTTCATGGTCTTCATGAAAGTAGCTAATTCTCACAGTTGAGCAATGTCACAACATTGCCGTTACTGTTTACAATGTTCTAGTTCTGCTCACTGAAATTTGCATCATTTCATGTAAATCTTCCCAGGTTTTTCAGAAACCATCCTGCTCATAATATATTTCTTTTTTTTTTAATTTTTAAAATAAGTTTTAGAATTTATTTTAAACTTAAACAGAAAAAAAGAAAAGAGGAAAAAATTGCCATGTACACAGCAGAACATAAGAGAAGATTCAATGTAAAACAATAAATTTCCATTTCAAGAAAACCTATGAAATAAATACTGCACTTTGTTTTCAAAGCTACCCAGCTTCTCTTTGCTTCCTTATAGGCTTTCTGTGTTTCTTTGCTGTTTTCCCTTCCTCTCCCCAGCCCCACCCTAAAGAAGGCTACAAGTAAGCAGGACACACACATGTATAACATATATGTGTGCATGTAGATATGTATATACACACACATATACAACACAAATGTTTGTATATATATTTAACACATACATGTGTATACACACATATACATATGCCTAGATATGTGTAAACATATACATATATGCTCATGCACAGATATGTGAGACTGTACTTGGCTTATTTCCAATTGTCATCTGTTTCTTTGAAGGTAGATAGCATCTTCCTTCCTAAATCCAGGTGTTCCCTTGTTGTTTTCTAAATCAAACAGCTCATCATTTCCTACACCACAGAAATATTACAACCCAATCATAACCTGAGAGATTGTCTATGAAAGTTGTCCTCAGTATTCTGCATTCCTTCTATTCTTGGCTGTATAGGTTTTATTTATGCAAGATAAATCCATTTTACACTTCAACAATGCTCTCACCTTACACTATACTTTTTTAGTTTTCAACATTTGTTTTTATAAGATTTCTAGATTCAAATTTTTCTCCCTCCATACCCTCCTACCCCCTCCCCAAGACAGCAAGCAATCTGATATAGGTTATATATGTACGATCACATTAAACATATTTCTGCATATAATATGTTTCTTACAGCACAATTACATTCCATCACAATCATGTAGCACAACTTGTTCAGCCCTTCTCTAATTGATGGGCATCCCCTCAATTTTCGCTTCTTTGACCAGGCAATTTTCAAAGGAGAAATCTAACCTATCAAGGACCATATGACAAAATGCTCCAAATTACTAATAATGAAAGAAATGCCAATTAAAAGAACTCTCAGCTTCTACCTCTTACACACCAGAATTGGAAATCAAAAAAGGTCAGAGAGGCTATGGGAAAACAGGCATACCAAGGCATGATTAATGAAGATAAGAATTGTTCCTGCAACTCTGGAAAGCAAGTTAGAGCTATGCCCCGCCCCGCCCAAGCACTAAACTGTGAATGCATTTTGAACAAACAAAACCAATATGAGGCCTACTGTGAAAGCAACCATCGTACACACCAATTATTGATAGCAGTTCCTTTCATAGTTTCCCGAAGATAGAAATTAAGAAGGTGGGCACCTAATGGGAAATGAGTAAACGAATTGTGGCAAAAGAGCGTAATGGAATATGCTTTTGCCATAAGTCATGATGGACAGTTCCAGAGGAAAATGGACAGGCAACTATATTGTAGTGAAGACTGAAATGAGCAGAACTAGAATAATTTATACAACATTATAGGAAAAAACCCCTTTGATTTCAGAATTCCGATTAAAGCAATGATAAATCCTAATTCAGAGAACTGAGGATGAATCACACCAGCCACTCACCGCTCTTGTGCTAGAGGTTATAGATTAAGATCCAGAAAGAGATGCACATCTGGACTTAGTCCATAGGGGAATGTGTCTTTCTGGACCCTGAGTACTTATTGCGAGGATTGTGTTATTGCTGTGGTTATAGACTCTCAAACTGAATTTCCTCAAAGTTTTTTTTTTTTTAATCAGTCTGCAAGCCCCAGTGAAATAGGTGACAAATCCTAAGTGGGAGCTGGGCTTGGGCAAACCTGGCCCCATAAAGACACTTTCTTTCTGCATCCAGTTCCCCAGATGGTCGGAATGCCTAAAAGGGATGGTTTTGGCCACCTTGACAGACTTCAGAGCCGACCAGTGCAGTGAGCAGTTAATGACATGCAATCCACCTTGAGGCACAAAGGTGATGGACACAAGATGCAGAATAAGACATAACATTTTCAGGCACAGCCAAGGTGGCAATTTGAGTATGCCTCCTTGTTTAAACCATCGTGTTGTTTTTCTCCTGGGGTTGTGGGGCTGGTCAGGGGAGAGAGGGATGGGGGAGGGGAAAATAAGAATGAGAAGAGGGGGATGGTGACCGCCCCTTTTAATCTATCCAACCATGTACATGGAAATGCCATGTTGATTGGGCGTCCTTGGGGTCCAGAATAAAAATAAACACACTATTAACTGCCAAATCAGGAAACAAGAGGAATGAGTGGGGAGGGGCTCCTCTCCCCAATCCTCTCCCCACCAGGACCAGAGGGACCTAAGGAACCACCAGGTCCCACCTTCTAGACTTCTAGACCACACTGCTCTCCCACATCCCCTCAGGCCCTTACCCCATTTTGCTTTCAAAGTTAAGATCACAGTTAAAGTCAGAGACAGTATGGTCCCCAGAGCCGCTATTAACCATATGCCCAGCACCGGTGAAGTGTTGTTGTGACAGGGCATTCTTGTCACCGCTCTCCCATGCCCAATCCTTGTGTGGGGACTTGGGTTCTCCCAGAGCTGCTAAGGGCTCAGTGTCATGGCCAGGATACCACTCCTTATGGAGTTGGAGTCATGCAGAGGAGTCAGACTGTTGTCCAAACCACAGGCCCTGACCTCCCTCACACATTCCTCCATCAGCCTTTCCCAGACACCTTCCTATCTCCTAGATTGGTTTTCCCTTGACCCATGGAACCTTCTTGTAAAACCGACCCTAGCCACCATAAATTCTCAATTCCTTCTGAAGCTATTACCTGCTTCGGTGATTTTGCCAGTAGCATCTGCTGGTATGATCTTTGTATCCACTGCATAGCTGGGCTGCCTCTTCATTCTCCCCGATCTTCCATATCTAATCGGTTATTAAATCCTGGCACTTCAGCCCCGTTATTAACTCGGCAAAGTGCGTTTCCCTTTTATCCCCAGTACCACCACAATTACTTCAAGCTGTTCTCCACAACGAGAATATATAAAGTTATAATCTTTGATCACTGCAGCCACCTAGTACCTCTGACCCTACACTTGTGTTGCTGAGCAAAGCTGGAGAAATTCACAAAACTGTGGTGTCTATGCTACAAATTTTTGTGACAGGACTTCAACTGGGTCCTCAGTGCTGCATGGCAATCCTTTTACATCTCCCTAATTAATTATCCGCTAACCCACTCATCCCAGAAGCTCTTCCAAAGCCTTTTATTCCTCCTGACATGTCCCAAGGCCCCCATTTCCTCACCTTCTCATAGGAGAACATTGCTACATATAAGAAAAAAATGGAATCCATTCACCAAGAGGTCCCTCTTTTCTCCATTCCATCCTGTCATCTCCTATCGATTGCCCCCTCTAGCATCCTTTCTCTCACTCATCTTCATTCTCTCCCTATCTATGGCTTGGTACCCACCCTCCCTACAAACATTTCTATGTCTCCCCATCCCCTGAAAATCATCCCTTGGCCTATTGTAGTCTCTTTGTCCTACAGATAGCATTATTCTCAACTTCAGCAGTTTTCCATCACTATAGTTTTCTCAAGGTTCCATCAGAAGTAGAGACAATTTGTTGAAGAACAATAGTTATGATTGTTTATATATACATGTATTTGTGTGTGTGTGTTTGTGTAATTTGAATTTTTTTCCCTCTGTATAGGCCCTGATGCAAAGTGGAAGAGGGTTGGCATCTAAGAGATGACAATGAGAGCATCCCTGAGGGGACAAGGGCTCACTGGCTCATTTCTTGGCAAACCCACTCCCTAGCTCCACAAACTACATAAAGAAGAGATTGACCAACACAATACAAGGGCCCCCAGATACTCTCTGCCTCAGTCTGTCCAGGTAGGAAGTCCAGTTCTCCAGAATCATATTTTCCATGAAGACTTCATGAGCTATGACAGATAGATAGATGGAGAGCAAGCATTTCTTGATTGCTTACTCTGTGGCAAGCATTGTGATAAGTATAGGTCCAGGGTTTATCCCACAGCAGGAGGTGGCAGTTGGCAAGGCAACAATCAAAGAGAAAGAATAGAAGAATACAAGAGAGTGAATCCAGACTGTTGTGATGTGAATTATGGCTTGGAACATGAGAGACCATCACAGCCAACCTCATTTTTACAGATGAGGAAACAGTGGCACAAAGCAATGAAATGCCTTTCTCAAGGATTCATAGCTAGTAAATATCTGAGGTATGTGGAAATTTATTTTGATTTGGAGACCCTACCTTTGGACTGAGATTAGACAGCCTTAGGCCCTCAGGGTCTCTTCTGTGTGGGAGGTGCTGATGCCCCTCCCCCTTTGCTTCAGCTGAGCCAAAAAGCCCGGTGGGCTGTACAAGACGCCAGGTCAGACAGCTGGGGGAAAATCCCCCAGCTCCCTCCGACCTGATCGGAGCTATCCGAGAGATCTCAGGCTTGTCCAGGCCGGGCTCTGGCGTAGCCTGTGCTGAGGCATGTGATGCTCGAGCATCCCCCCCAGCCGCAGCCCTGGCTGGCGGTTTAGCTTGGTCTGTGGGGGCACAAAAAGCCCCGAGATTTGAGTGGAAAAAAGGAAAATATATATAGACCTGGGAATTAGACTCGGGGAGGCCGGGGGACAAGACTGAGGGGGGTGGAGAAGATTAAGGGAGCAGAAAGGCTGGAGCACTAAGAGACGGGGAAGGAGAAAAAGCTAAGAGCAAGAAGGGACGGAGGCTGAAGGACAAGATAGAGAGGTCTCGGACAAGATTAAAGGGCGGCTCACAAGATTAGAGGGGCGGCAAAGGCGTCAGAGGGCAGACTGATGGAGCAGACAGACAGACAGACAGACAGAACAGGAGGCAGTGGAGAGCACAGAAGCGGCCAGCACAGGGTACAGGTTGGGGAAAGCAAAGATTAAGAGAATGGTAAGGAGAGGAAAGTTAGAAGCAGGGGGATAGACAAAGTGAAAGGGGCTCAGAGTTAGAATAAAGGACCTGAGTAGTGAAAGTGGAACATACCCTAAGGCAAGAGGCCACAACGGCCCTTATTGTATTAAAAAAGTTCCAGGCACAAAAGGTGGGAAGAGACCACAGGAACACAGTCAGGTTGTACATTTTATTTCCCTGTATTCTTTTTTTTTTTTTTTAATTTTTTTTTTTTAGGGCAATGAGGGTTAAGTGACTTGCCCAGGGTCACACAGCTAGTAAGTGTTAAGTGTCTGAGGCAGGATTTGAACTCAGGTACTCCTGAATCCAGGGCCGGTGCTTTATCCACTGCGCCACCTAGCTGCCCCTCCTGTATTCTTAATTTTAAATAGTATCTCATAAATAAACTCTGCTTTGATTATTTAGTTAAGAGGCTTCTTAATCTTTTGCTTATCAATTTTGGGAGTGGAGCAGTGTGGTGGAACTTTATAAACAGCCCACATTAAATTAATAGCAGTCAGATAGCCAGTTAGTCAACAGTCCCCAGATAAGTCCTCAAGTCAAATTAGGCCCCCCCAAATAGCCCTAGTCAGTTAAAATATTTTCACATTTGAATGGTGACCACAAAGGGACTTATGGCCCAATTATAATTTTTCTAAAGTTATGATTTTCCATATAATCATAATTTTCATATAAGTCCAATTATATAATGTTTCCAGATGAGATTAGATTAAATAGCTTAATAATTAATTTTTACAGGTATTATTACACGAAGATATTCCTGACCCCACTCACAGGAATGCCCATCAATTGGGGAATGGCAAAACAAGCTGTGGTGAAGCATACTATCCACTCCAAAGAACTGATCCTGACTGAAGACAGACTGAAGCATGCTATTTTTCACTTTATTTTTTTCATTTATTTTTCTTTCATTGAGGTTTTCTTATACAAAATGACTAATATGCTAATGTTTTACATAATTGCAAAAAAGATACTGCGTTGGAAGAAATCTCAAAGATCAACTAGTCAAACCTCATTTTACAGTGGAAAAAAACCTGATGCTCAGAGTGGTGATGTGAGTCGTCTGAATTCACAAATCTCATAAGTGTCCACAACTACTCAGTTAGGATATGAATCCAGCTCTTCCTAACACAGAATTGAGTGGTGTATCTATTAGATTCTTCTGCCTCTTATACTCCCATCTCACTAGTGAGCCTTCATCTCTCTAGATCTTCTGACATTAGAAGATTGGGGGGGGGCAAAATTCTTTTTTTAAACATCCAAACAAAAGTCATTTCCAAAAATTATCAAATTTCACCTCATGAACATTCAACAGCCACTTACTAGTTTGAATTGAATTCTTTATCAAAAAACCTTTATAGATCCTACTCTCTCTCTCTCTAACGTGAGAATTCCTTAACCCAGTTTTAACTTTGGCCAAAATGAGTTTTCAAGGATTTACACAACAGCTTAGGTTAGAGGAGATATCAACAGATATAAAAAAGTCACTTCAGCACCAAAGACACTGGACAGCTCTGCCAGATATCCTCTCAGTAAAGCACCTCATCTAGTAATACTCACATATGCATCAGGGGGACCCCATGGGGACATGGTAGCACAAGGAAGGGCAGCTAGTTAGCACAGTGGATAGAGCACTGGGTCTGGAGTGAGGAAGACTCACCTTCCTGACTTCAAATCTGGCCTGCAACCCATGCAAGTCGAGAAGAACTTAAGCCCCTGCCTTTGTATGAGTGACTGATGCTTTTCACTTTGGCTTAATCACTGCACATTATTCATGAAGTGAATGATTTAATCAACATAAATGTGAAAGCATAAAGAGGCATTGAAGCTCCCTAGGACAAAAAGCCCAACCACTGGGCCCCAGGATGTTTTTCTCTGGCTTGTTGAAAGGGCGGGAAGTAGGCTGGGGGGGGGGGTCTCACATCTTTTCACATGGAAATGAAGATCAATTTAGCCACCCACCTTTGTTGGAATACAATGTCTCTAGGGGCAAAATGTTCCCTCTAGCAAGGCAGCAGCAGCAGCAGCAGCAGCTAGCTCTAATCACTGGTTGCTGTGGTAACTGGTTGTTGCCTAGGATACCTGCAATCTTTAGTTGCTGGCATTTCAGGCCACCTACTTATCCAGCCTCCATTATGATCCCTGGGCCAGGAGAAGGGGAGGGCTTCTTCCCAGCGTTGTTCGGGACTGCCAGCTGGGTGCAGGTCTAAATCACCAGGAGCTACAAAATATTGGGAGGTACCCACCCATGCACACATATGTACACGCAGGCATATAAAGTGAATATACTGAGAGAGGGGGAACAAAACAATGACAGACATAGAGATGCGGAGACAGAGACAGGCAGAGCCAGAGCCAGAGCCAGAGAAAGAGAAATACAGATGCTGTCCCTGTGTTGAAAGAGTTAACATTTGTTCTGGCTTTATCATAGTTTTATTTATTTCATTGCATATTTCCCACTTAAATTTTCAACATTTTAACATTAATTGTAATATATTTTATTTTACACATTTTTAGATAAAAAATTTCTAATATTCACATTTTTTATGTGGGACAATGCAGGTTAAGTGACTTGCCCAGGGTCACACAGGTATTACATGTCAAGTGTCTGAAGCCAGATTTGAACTCAGGTCCTCCTGAATCCAGGGCCGGGGCTTTATCCACTGCGCCACCTAGCTGCCCCTCTAACATTCACTTTTTTTCTGATATAAGTATTTTATCTTTTTCCAGTTACATGTAAAGATAGTTCTCAACTTTTGTTTATACAAGTTTTCCAATTTCAGGTTTTTCTCCCTCCCTCCCCTCCTTTCCCCCTCGACAGCAGGCAATCCGATATAGGTTTTATTTTATATATATATGTGTGTGTGTGTGTGTGTGTGTGTGTGTGTGTGTGTGTGTGTGTATAACATTAATCATATTTCTGCATTAGTCATGTTATAAGAGAAAAATCAGAGCAATGAGGAAAAACCTCAAAATAGAAAGATAACAGCACCAAAAACAAAAGAAATAGTATGGTTCAATCAGCATCTATACTCCACTGGTGTTTTTTTTTTCCTGGATTTGGAGATCCAACATTCACTGTTAAAAAATTTTGAGTTAGGGGCAGCTAGGTGGTGCAGTGGATAAAGCCCCAGCCCTGGATTCAGGAGGACCTGAGTTCAAATCTGGCCTCAGACACTTGACACTTACTAGCTGTGTGACTCTGGGAAAGTCACTTATCCCTCAGTGCCCTGCCAAAAAAAAAAAAGAAGAAGCATTAAAAAAACTTTGAGTTGCAAACTCTCTCCTTTCTTCCCATCCTTCTTCATTGAAAAGGCAAGAAATTTGACAAAGGTTATACATGTTCAATTATGCAAAAGTTATTTCCGTAGTAGTCATGCTGCAAAACACACACACACACGGAAAAATACAGTTTTAAAAGGTATGCTTCAATTTCCACTCTAACTCTACTAGTTCTTTCTCTGCAGACAGATAGCATTTTTCAGCCATAAGGTCTTTGGAGTTGTGTTGGATCATTGTATTGCAGAGAATAGCAAAGTCATTCACAGTTGAGCATTGCACAACATTGCTGTTACTGTGTACAGTGTTATCCTGGTTCTGCTCATTTCACTTTGTATCAGTTTATGTAAGTCTTTGCAGGTTTTCCTGAAAGCATCTTGCTCATCATTTCTTATAGGACAATAGCATTCCATCACAATCATATACCACTACTTGTTCAGCTGTTCTCCAACTGAGGGGCATCTCCTCAATTTCCAATTATTTTCCACTACTACAAGAGCTCTATATCTATGTATATAGGTGTCCTTTTCCATTTTGTTTTTTATCTCTTTGGGATACAGACCTAGTAGTGGTATTGCCAGGTCAAAGGTCATGCAAGCTTTTCTAGTCCTTTAGGCATAGTGCCAAATTGCTCTTCAGAATGGTGGAACCAGTTTACAGCTCCACCAAGATTGCACTAGAATCTACGTTTTCCCACATCCCCTCCCAACATTTGTTATTTCTTCTTTTCTCTCATATTAGCCAAACTGATAGGTATTAGCTGGCATCTCTGAGTTCTTTTAATGTGCATTTCTCTAATGACTAGTGATTTAGAGCATATTTTCATATGACCATTGTAGCTTTGATTATATTCTCTGAAAACTGCCTGTTCATATCCTTTGATCATTTATCAATTGGGGGAAAAGCTCTTGTTTTTATAAATTTAGTTCAGTTTCATATATGTTTGAAAAGTAAATCATTTGTCTGAGAATCTTGCTGTTCAAACATTTCCCATTTACTGCTTTTCTTCTAATTCTGGCTGCATTTTTTCATATGGCTGTTGATTGGATTTCTTCCTTTGGAAACTAACTGCTAGCTGTATTCTTCCAAGCACTCAATTCATAACCTCGGAGTGATACTGGACAGATCCATCTCCCTCATCCCACTGGCAAATCTTGCCATTTCTCCTTGTTGAATATTCATCCCATGCACCCCTTTCTCTCTACTCACAGAAGAGTATGGTTCTCCACACTCTCACCTCATCCATGGGAACAGCCTCCTCATTGTGTCTCCTCTGCCATACCTTGGGGCTGCTGCCTCAGCAATAAGAAGCATCAGCTAAAACAAGAAGCTACAAGACAATGATCTTTCCCCCTCCAAAGGTGACCTTGGATTTCCCTGCCCTAAACATGACTACTCCCCTCCCTGTCTGTTGCTCTTCCAGAAGCAGTGGTGTCTTGACTATAAAGTCACTGTGTCCCAGGAATCTGTCCCTCCCACACACCTTGCGTTTTTTGCTCCCCCTTAATTTGCTAGCTGTGGGTTTATTTTCTTTCCAATTTGGCCAGATACCTGGCTTGCACCATGTGTGTGTGTGTGTGTGTGTGTGTGTGTGTGTGTGTGTGTGTGTGTGTGTGTGTGAGAGAGAGAGAGAGAGAGAGAGAGAGAGAGAGAGAGAGAGAGAGAGAGAGAGAGAGAGAGAGAGAGAGACTCTTTTCCTCAGGAGGCTCTGGAGAAGTCTGAGCATTGTTTGGGGAGGAGAGGATGCTCCACATCAGAAATTCCACATTGGATTGTCTTCTATTTGGCCTCAGCCTCCTGCAGCCACTAATTCAAACAACCATGTTGAACACTGGGAAGTGTGAGACATAAACAAAAAGCCCAGTCAAGTCAACATGTGCCATTTCTAGCACAGGCATGTAATTCCAGTATGAATGAATCTGCAGGCATTAGACTGTGATTGTTCATGTTTGAGGGAGCAGCACACCTACTAATGGATGTGTTGTAGCTTAGATCAAGGAGATGAGGTCAGTACTAACATTGGGTACATTGCATAGGTGAGGCAGGTGAGAGGCACATACCAGCAAGTCAGGGCTTCATCTCACAAGAGCTGTGACAAAAACAAAAGTCATGATGGTGCTGGAGTAGAGTGTCAAAGCTTTTAACCAGGAAACAGAGTTCTGTTGAGAAACCTCGGCATTCAAAGGGCTCCCAAGTTAGGTGGCCCATGGAAAATTGACCCATACCCAGTTATTGATAGAGTAGACACCTTTCTTCTTTATAAAATAGCCCCAGAGAATGTAGGGGGGCAATCATGACTGGGAACGATTAGCAACCATCTATTTTCCAAAGGAGAGCTAGGTAGACTTTTTTTTGGTGCAGGGCAATGAGGGTTAAGTGACTTGCCCAGGGTCACACAGCTAGTAAGTGTCAAGTATCTGAGTCCAGATTTGAACTCAGGTCCTCCTGAATGCAGGGCCAGTGCTTTATCCACTGTGCCACCTAGCTACCCGCCAGGTAGACTTTTTAATGATCAGTTGGAGAGAGCAGATACACGCATCTCTCAGCAAAGCGTTTGCCAAGGAGACTGTCCACTGGTGGTAGAAAGACTTTATGATCAGCTTTGAACACCAGGTGTGATGTGTCCAGTGAAGAAGACTGTGGGTATTCTTCCATAGCAGGGGTACCCAATCCTAATACAATTCTTCTCCTGCCCAGAACTGCTCCAGAAAGTAGCACGGTACAGAATTACCCCAGAGACCATGAACATACTAATAGCCAACCTGCTACTGCTACCACCTTAGGTGTAAGCAATTCAGGTGCAAGCAGCAGAACGCAGGTTGGCCAGGGTGAGTTCGAGGTGCTGAGGGATTTTTCAGGGTGAACCTGCAGCTGAGGCATGATGTGGAGGTCTGGAAACCAGAAGCATGATGGGAATGAAGATTGGCTGGTCTGGGCACCTTGCCAAAATGGAGTCCCTGGTAAGAAATCACAAATGAGAAGTAACTTAGCATTGAGCAAGTATTTATTACGCATCTGGTAAAAACCAAACACTGAATTACTAACCATTTCTGCACTGACCTCTATTGAGGCCAGTAATTTGTTAGGCACAGATCAAGACTCAAGTTAATTCATTTCAATGAACATGAAGGGTCCTATGGTCATTGCTCCAGGTGCTGCAGATAGGATTCCTGCCCTCAAGCCGGTTCCATTCCATTCCACCAAGGGGATCATGCAACTTGTCTCCAGATCAGTAAATGAAAGGAATGCTGAGGCATTAGAAAGCATAGACATCTAAGGAGGTCCAGGGAATTCTTTCCTGAAGATGTTGCCTGAACTGAGAGCCTTGAAGGTAGATTCTGAGAAGCAGAGACATGGGGAGAGTACATTCCACATGGTGACTTCTGGATGAATCTGAATGCCAAGGTCACAAACGAATACCCTGTTTGGTATGCAGATAGCTAGAGCCTAACCCACTGTGGCTAAAGAGGAATATGGAGTCCAGGCTGGACAGTGACTTGGACAGCCAGTGAAAGTGCCCAGAGTCAGAGGACAGAGCACGTTGTATGAAGGACAACAAGGAGGATAGAGCCCCTGGATCGAAAATGTATAAGAAGGGCAAGGGAAGAAAGCATAGGGAATCTGGAAAGGTGGAGGAGAGACTGGCAATGAGGCACTTTGAAGCTAGAAAAAAGAGGTCCTATAGGTGAAAGGGAAAGACTGGAGTTTAGTGACAGGGGGAATGAGTTTGTATATCACCTGTGTTTTAGGAATACCATCTTGACAGCTGGGCGAAGTGGGGAGGACCTGGCCAGGAGACCCCCAGGAAGGTCATTGTAGTAGTCCAGGCCTAATGTGATGAGGGCTAGAACCCAGGTGATGACAGAGACGGAGGAGAAGAGGGGTAGGCAAGAGATGTGACAAAGGCAGAATGAAGAGACCTTGGCAAGAGATTATGTCTGGGAGGGATAAGAAAGAGTGTGGAGTTGAGGATATCACCCAAGTGATGTGGACCTGAGTGACTGGGAAGATGGTGGCGCCCTCAACAGTAATCAAGAAATTCGTAAGAGGGAAGACTTCAGGGGGGAAGAGGATGAGTTCACGTGAGGACATGTTCAGTTGGAGGTTTCTATGGGACATCCAGTTCAAGATGTGCAATAGGCAGTTGGAGATGTGAGCCTGGAGGTCAGCAGAGAGGTTAGGACAGAATAACTAGAGGGGAGAATCATGATCATAGAGATGACAACCGCACAGAGGGGAAGTGAGATCACCAAGTATAGAGGGAGAAGAAGCGAGTATAAGATGGAGTTATACAGGACACCCACAGTGAGCTGATGTGTCCTGGATGGAAATCCAGCAAAGGAGACTAAGAAGGAGTGGTCAGACAGGTAGAAGGAGAACCAGGAGAGTTTAGCAACAAAAGGGAGGAGAGGATGAGAGCCAGTGGAGAGGAGTAGGTCAAGAGGATGGGGGAGACACGGGCATGTTTGTAAGCATGTGGGAAGCAGCACACGGAGAGAGATTGAAGATAAGTGAGAGAAGGGATGCTGGAGAGAACATCTTGAAGTAATAGTGGTGGTACTGGGAGTGACAAGGGGACACACATTCCAGAAATAAGGGGCTGAAATGCTAGGATTTAATAACTGAGAGGATATGGAAGGTGATGGAGAATGAAGAGGTAGCCCAGCTTTGCAGTAGACACAACACTGCGAGTGGAGTCAGGAATACCTGAGTGTAACCCTCCCTCAGATACTTGCTAACTATGTGTCCCTGGGAAAGTCATTGGACTGCTTTGAGCCTCCTTTTCCAAATCTGTAAAAAAATGAGGTTGGCTGTGATGGCCCCTCATGTCTCAAGCAGTGATTCACCTCATACCTACCTGGATTCACTCTCATATTCTTCTATTCTCTCTCCTTGACTGCTGCCTTGCCCACCCCCTCCTGTGGGATAGACGCCATGCCTATGCTTAGCACAGTGCTTGGCACATAGTAAGCACCCAAGAAATGTTCACTCGGTCCCTCTATCTATCAATCTATGACACCTTGGAAAGTCTTCATGGAAAAAATGGCTCTGGGCATCGGCCTTCTTACCTGGACAGGCTGAGCCAGAGAGTCTCTGGGGGCCCTTGTCTTGTTTTGGCTGATCTCTTCTTCAAGAAGTTTATGGAGCCAGGAAGTGGGGCTGCCAAGGTCTGAGCCAGGGATCCCCTGTCCCCTCAGGGGAGCTCTCAAGTCATCCCTTGGATGACAACCTTAACCCACTTTGCATCAGGGCCTGAACAGAAGGAAAACTCAAAATGACACACACAGACAGATGCATATGTAAACAATGAGAATCGTTGATCTTCTACAAATTGTCTCTTCCTCTGATGGAGCCTGGAGAAAACTATAATGATAGAAAACTGCTGAAGCTGAGAATAATGATGTCTGCAGGACAAGACAGTAAAAACATCAAACCAGCAGATGATGGTAAAATCACCAAAGCAGGTGATATCTTCAGAAGGAACTGAGAATTTATGGTGGCTAGGATAGGTTGTACAAGAAGGTTCCATGGGCCAGTGGTTTGGACAACAGTATGACTCCTCTGCATGACTCCATAAGGAGTGGTGTCCTGGCCATGACACTGAGCCCCTAGCAGCTCTGAGAGAACCCAAGTATGCACATGAGGAGTGGGCATGGGAGAGTGGTGTCAACAATGCCCTATGGCAACAACACTTTGCCTGTGCTCAGCATATGTGTAGTAGAAGGTCTGTGGACCTTACTGTCTCCAACATTAACTTTTTTCAGACAACCACCCAGGGCAGATGGGGAAACTGGCTCAGAGAGAGAAGTGAGTTGTCCTTGGGCACACAGGTGCTAAGTGTCAGAGGCAGTTCCAGAACTCTTTACCAAAAAATCACGAAGTGGGAGAACTAGGAGGGATATGAGAAGTCATCATGTTCAAACCAGCCCCTAAAAGGAATTCCCATTATAACATACCTGAGATGTGGTCATGCAGCCTCGGATTGAAGAATAGCAAGGAGGGTCAAAGCATCACTTCATGGGAGCCCATCTCACATTGAGGCAGCTCTCACTGTTAGAACGTTTCTTCCTGACACCAGGCCTAGATTATGACTCTGCAACTTTTTCCCATGTGCCCCCCACCCCAACTTGAATCCCTAAGTACCATACGATTTTATATCATGCTTTAACGTTTATAGAATGCATTGACACCTCCCAAATAGCGGACCTGATGTTCTGTCGGGACCCTGGCTGTAACTCTGGCCCTCTGGGAGGCAATTATTACGATATCATTCAATGCCACAGTGACCTGCATGAAAAAAATGTCCATTTCCTAGTGCTCCTTTGAAGGGTTACTGTGGCTCCTGTTAAAATCAGGCTCATCTGATCAGTCATACATCTATACTGTTTTCTTTTCTTTTCTTTTCTTTTTGCAGGGCAATGAGGGTTAAGTGACTTGCCCAGGGTCACAAAGCTAGTAAGTGTTAAGTGTCTGAGGGTGGATTTGAACTCAGGTCCTCCTGAATCCAAGGCCGGTGCTTTATCCACTGCGCCACCTAGCTGCCCCTATGCCATTTTCTTTTGCAGAAAGGAAAGTGCTTTTCTGCCAAAGTGGTCCAGGTTGGTTTAATGAAGAATGGGGATATTTGTCCTGTGATATGAGGTGTTCCACACTTTTTCTTCTTAAAGGAACTATGTGTTGAGAAATGTGTTTTCCCATGGCCACACTGATGAAAGGCCTTATTAAGTAGAAATGCTTTGGAATATTTCAATTCTAAGCAGCCCATTTTTTTCCTTCTAGGTGGAAAAGCTCAAACATGCATGGCTCTCAGCCACTATGAGCAGCTGGTTATTCAGAGAAGATACTAAAGCCATCATTTATTGTGGTCATTATAAAGGCTATCACGTTTTCAACCAGTGTGTCTTTCCATGTCCTCAGACTAATTTACAAAGAAATCTCAACATAAAATGATTGGCCTTGTTAAAAATTTTTTTATTTTATTTTGTTTTTTGGTGAGGCAATTGGGGTTAAGTGACTTACCCAGGGTCACACAGCTAGTAAGTGTCAAGGGTCTGAGGTCAGATTTGAACTCAGGTCCTCCTGAATCCAGGGCCAGTGCTCTATCCACTGTACCACCTAGCTGCCTGAGGATTGGCCTTTTTTAAGGCAAACAGGAGCCTTACACATTTGGGTGCGCTAAGAGAAACTGATACATTGGCTTGTTGCCTCCCTTCTTCAAAACTCAGAGCCTCAGTGAAAACTCGGGCCATGGGTTGTTCTGTGGGAAACTCAAAGTCTTGTAGAAAATCTTAAGAGACTCTAAGAGTGGGGCAGCTAGGTGGCGCAGTGGATAGAGCACCGGCCCTGGATTCAGGACCTGAGTTCAAATCCGACCTCAGACACTTAACACTTGCTAGCTGTGTGACCCTGGGCAAGTTACTTAACCCCAATTGCCTCACAAAAAAAAAAAGAAAAGAAAAGAAGAGACTCTAAGAGTGAATGTCAATCCTCCTCTCAGCAGAAAGAACTGTGCCAAATCTCAGTGGTTTTCAATCAGTGTTAATTTGCACTCTTGTTTTCATGGAAAAATGTCCATTCTGCTGGGAAGAATATACTTGGCCCCTTTGCAAACATTATGCCAGGCTATCACAGGTCATGCTCTTCTTTACATGCTCTTTATATTCACATGAATTAAGGGGATAAGGTATAAAGTGCAAGGAATCTCGAGTCAGGAAAGTACTGGGTTTGAGTTCTCCTTTTGATCCCTTGGTTTTTCTCCTCTAAAAAGGAGGGAAAGTGTAAGATTGGTGTGTGGGTCAAATGAAATGAAGCAAGTGTAAATATTTCATAAACCTCAAAGTGCCAAAACATATCAGTTATAGTGACCAGTGTGTCCAGTACCAATGAAAGACAAGGGAAGAACAGATCCTCAAATGAAATCCTATTCTTTGATTACAAAAATGAGTTGAGGGGCAGCTAGGTGGCACAGTGGATAGAGCACCAGTCCTGGATTCAGGAGGACCTGAGTTCAAATCCGGCCTCAGCCATTTAACACTTACTAGCTGTGTGACCCTGGGCAAGTCACTTAACCCCAATTGCCTCCCCCCCAAAAAATTGAGTTGGGACAGAACTCTCTGCTAGAAATCACCACAAAATAAGAGGAACTCAGAGGACTGACAACACTAATGGGGGTATGGAGTGGGTGGACCATGCTAGAAGTAGAAAGGCTCTTAGAAATAATAAAATCCAACCCTCTTATTTTACAAATGAAGAAACTGAGGGCCAGATACACTAGATTAATAATGGCCCCAAGCTCACACAGAGAGCAGACAGCAGAGACAACCTCTACAATCAGCTGTCCAGTGAGAATTCTGCAAAATAGCTAATATGGGAACATTTTGCATGATTGCCCTAGTATAATCCATATCAAAATACTTACCTTTTTAAGGAAGACAGAAGGAGAGAATTTGGAACTGAAAAAGTTAAAAACGATTGTTAAAAATTGTTTTTACCTGTATTTGGGGAAAAGTAAAATGCTAAAGACCTTTGAAAGCAATAAAAATAAGTGTACAGTTCCCCAGACCCTCTACATGATGTGAATATACACGTGCATGAGGAAAAGGGCAGAAGGGAGACAAGAAGGGAAGGCGACCCTGTGGAGCAGAGGCCAGCCCAGGGTTCAAGAACACATGGGAGCCGGGGACAGAGAAGCAAGAGCAGGAGCACAACCACGTGGCTACCAGAGCCAGCCACATGAAGGCCTGGCTGGAACTGAAATGAAGTAGAGGCCAGCAGGCAGACACATGGGAGCCAGCCTTGGAAACATTCAGGAGAGGACAGGAGACACCCAGGGACCAGGGACAGACACACAGTGACCCCACGCGGAAGGACAAAGCACCAAAACACAGAGACCAAACGCTTGGGTGGGTGGGTAGCCTCAAACCAAGGCCTCCTCTCTCAGCACTGGAGGTCTCAAGCCAAGCCCTGATCCAGCAGTGGTGGTGGCTGTCTCTCTGCAGGTCTGCTCTTCTGCTTTCACCTGGAGGATTTCTTTAAGGTTTGTTTTACCTGGTGGAGTCCATTGGTACAGGAGGCCACAGAGTGCCAAGCCAAGGGGCGGGAGCACAAAGAGACCCCAGCATTGTCTGGTATAGTTTACATAGGCTTGTTTTTGAAATGCAGAGTTCTCTCCAAATTCCTTGTACAAAGTTCAATTTGCATAATGTAAAGTTACAGAAAGTAACATCTGTCTGTCCTCCTTCCTATTCCCATTCAGGTTTTCTCCAGAAGTCTCTCATATCTGAGTTTTCTAAGATTCTCTTCATCTTCCTGACTTCTTTCTCTCTATTTCCTCTTGTGATTCATTTAACTTTTCCTTTAAGAATGTGAATGCTAGGCCATTTCCCACATCTCTATTCACTGTTGAAATTCCTCCACTGTCTATGGTTCCTTTGAACAAGATTTAGTTTCCCTGCTTACCCCCTTTTAATGGGGGGGTATTTTTTTGCTTTTGCTTTGTCTGAGATCACCATTGCTATTCCTGCATTTTTTTTTCCTTGAGCTGAGTGGTATCAAAGTTTCTGCTCCAGCCCCCTAGGTTAACTCTGTGTTTCTCTCTGGTTCAAGTGTGTTCCTTGCAAAACAAAGCATATTGTGGTATTCTGGTTCATAATCCATGTTGCTACCCGCGTCCAGGTTATGAATGAGTCCATCCCATTCACGCAGATTTGATAACTAACTATGCATTGCCCTGCATCCTATTTTCTTCCCTTTCTTTTTATCCTGTCCCTCCTCTAATGCCGGTTTTCCATATGGCCACTGCCTTCTTTTAGCTGCCCACCCTTTTATTCCCAATTTTTCTTTCTCTTTTCCCCTTCTCCTACTTATATACAGGGCAAGATGAATGTTTATGCCCAATTAAGTAATTCACATATAAATTCATATGTATATGTATACACACACACACACACACACACACATATATGAATTCTCCTTTTTGTACCAATTTAGATGTGGTGTTCAAGCACTGGCATCCCCACCACAACCATTTTGCACTCCGCAGTAAAAGCTCTTCCTTGCACACCTATTTTTTGAGATAATTTTCCCCATCCTTTCTCTGCCCTCTATCTTCTCCCAGGGCATCCGTATTTCTTGCCTATCCATTTATTTGACATCATCCCCAGCTAACTGGCTTATGCTCAAACTCTCTACTAGGTAGAGTCCTTCTACCCGCTCCAATAATGATAGAATTCTTAGCAGATATGTGTATCATCCTTTTGGGACAAGTGTACAGTTTAACCTTATTGAGTTGCTTATGTTTTCTCAGTCATTTTTTCCTTTTAATGCTTCTTTTGACTCTTGTATTTGAAAGTCACATTTTCTACTCACCTCATGTCTTTTCATCAGGAATGCTTCTATGGCCTCTGTTTTCCCTCGATGTGTTGCCACAGAGGGGGAACGTGTGGCAAGTAGATTGTTCTCAGAGAGTGTGTCTCCACCTATAAGCATTTCTTCCACTGAGTATTCTGAGGCTAGATGTGCTTCCACAGAGAGTGAGCCTGTAGTAACTGGACTGTTTTCAGAGAGTGTCTCCTGCCACAAGTATCTTTTCCTCTGAGTATTCTGAGGCTGGATGTTTTTTCATAGAAAGCAAGCCTGTAGTAAGTGGTGTAAGAGAGAGACTGGGAAGCCTTCCTGAGCAAAGAAACCAACCTTTCTTCAGAGAAACAAAGGTGGGGTCTCAGGCCACACTGGGTGAACTGTAGACCCCACCTATGTTTCTCCTACGGGCTGATTTCTTTGCCCACAAAGGCTTCCCAGTTTCTCTCTTACACCAGAATGTTCCCAGAAAGTGTGTCTTCTGCCACAAGTGTCTTTTCCTCTGAGTGTTCAGAGCGTGTGTCACCACCCATCAGCATTTTGTTTGTTCAATGTTCTGACATTAGATGTGCTTCCGCAGAGAGTTAGCCTCTAGTAACTGGACTGTTCTCAGAAAGACTGTCTCCCACTCTTGTGTTGACTTCGATTCCCTCCTAAAACAACAAAAAAACCCACCATTCATTTGTCACATGGTATGGCTCTCAGGGAGGAGGAGAGGGAGAGGGAGGGATACATGGGATCCCAGGATGTAAGAAGCAGAAAACATCAATGAGCAGTTTTTAAATGAGGTCAAGGATCTAAACGGAAGTTGGAAGGAAAGGGACTTTGGACATGCAGAGCGACTCCTTCCACCACTGCAGCATCAGCATCAGGGCTTGGTTTGAGACCTCCAGTGCCATGAGACCAGACTGTTGGCTGCTCTTCCCATTTGTCCAGGTGTCTGGCATCCACGTGTCTGTCTTCTGTCCACCCAAGCTCAGGTACTGTGTGTCTTTCTTTGGTCCCTGTGTCACCTGTCCTCTCCTGTGTGAGACCAGGTCCCATCCCCAAGTGTCTGTCCCCCGTGTATGCTTCCTTTCAGTTCTGGCCAGGCCATCAAATGGCTGGCCCTGTCACAAACCTGATCTTCCTCTTGTTCTTCCTTCTCTGTCCCCAGACCCCCATGTGGGGCCTGGAACCATCTCCTGCCCCCCTTCCTTCACAGGCACCTCTTCCCCTTCCTGTCTCCCTCCCTTGTAGCCAAATCCATGGGCAAATTCAAATGACTTCAAAGTCATTCTACTCAGAGGTTTCCCAAGGGTTCACTTCTGCAAAGCATGAACTCTCTGTAGTGGATAAAAACAAAACAGAGGGCATAAGTGGAAAGCAGTTTGGGAGAAATTTGACAGGAGATCAATACCTCACACCACATAGCAAATTAAACCATAAGTGGATACACCCACCAACTATGATGAATAAAATAATTGAAGAAATCATAAATTAGAGATACAACTAATAGATATAATTATAATCATTAATAATTACTCTTAGACCTCCAACTCATTAATTTATTCCTTTGATGCATATAAGCTCCTCCTACATGCTGGGCATATGGAAAGACAGGGGGCCAATTAAGCAATCAACAAGCACTCCTTCAGTACCTACTGCTTCACAGGCACTGTGCTGGGCCCTGGAGAAGCAAACACTCAGTAGGACACAGTCCCTAAGCACTAGAAGGATACCTTCTAAGGAGACAGAAAATACACTAAAGGGTATAGAGAATAAATACAAATAAAGGCAAAGTACAAGGCAGTCTGGGAGAGAGGCCACTAGAAGTTGGCATCAAGAAAGGCTTCATGGAATAGGTGATGCTTGAACTGTGTCTGGATGAAAGAGGGGGATCCTCTGAGGCCTAAGGAGAGAGGGCCAGCTGAAGTCAGGAAGGCTCAGAGTTTGAGCCCTGCTTCAGACTCATGCTAACAGCATGACCACAGTCAAGTCACCTAACCTCTTAGTGCCCCAGACAACTCTGTAATATCACAGACATGTTGAGATGGTTGTCCATCTTACTGAGGAAGCAGAAAGATGAAAGAGTGCTGGACCTCTGACACTCTAATTTGCCCTTGTCAAAGGTCACACAGCTAAGAATTGCCACAGACTGGATTTGGTGTTCAAAACCTAAGACCCCTAGATGGAAGGATTCAGAGATCCCAGAAGACTGTTGCCAAGCCACTGTTCAGGAGGCTGGCTTGAGGCCAGGGAAGGGTAGAAAAAGGCTCATTCTCAGTACACTGAGCTTCTGCAAGTGCTTAGCCCTTTCTAAGCACACCACTCATGCTGAGGAAAAAACTGAGTTGTCCTACCTGAGTTAGGAACTCCCCAAGTATCTTTATGCTGGGTGGGCTCAAGTGTCTGAGAGGAGGACCTATAATCCCATAGAGAATGCAAACTACCTTGAATGAAACAGCAAGGGAAACTTCAGCTGTCCCATGGGAAACTTTGCACTTGACCCCTGGTCATCCCTGGCTTTTGGCCTTCTTTGTTCTGTTTCTATATAATACCTGACCTGGCCCACTGAGAGTCTAGGGAGCTATCACTCTGTCTTGCGGCCACCACAGGACTGGTCCCATGAGTAAATTCCCTGATACAACATAATTATCCCCAGTAACCCCAATAAATTGAAATATATAACCCATGCTGGTGTGGTCAGCTTCTTCCTTTTAAAAATCGAATACGTGGGGCAGCTAGATGGCGCAGTGGATAGAGCACCGGCCTTGGATTCAGGAGTACCTGAGTTCAAATCCGGCCTCAGACACTTAACACTTACTAGCTGTGTGACCCTGGGCAAGTCACTTAACCCCCATTGCCTTACGAAAAAAAAAAATCGAATACGTTCCCATTGTAGAATACCATAATAAATGCCATCCCTCAGATGGTCTGTGTCCTTATAAGTTTCTTCCCTCTGGAATGGAGACAAGAGAGTCTCAGGAAGATCCCCTCATCATCCCATTTTATTAGCCCAGCCAGGCAGCAAAACAGTGGGGAGAGGTTAAGGGACTTGCCCAGGGTCATACAAATAGTAGGTATCAGAGGCAGGATTTGAACTCAGTTCTTCCTGGCTCTAAGCACTGGAGACAGAGCTACAGTTCAACCTATGAGGCAGTAATATCCCTTTTCAGGGCCCTTGTGACCCATGAGGCTTTAGTTCCCAAATTCCCTGATGCCAGCATGGAGACACACACACACACACACACACACACACACACACACACACACACCCCTGGCTAGCTTCCATGTTCCCTTTAGCAAAATGTTACCTCCATTCACATATATGAAATTCATTCATTCAACAAACGTTGAGCATCTGTCATGTGCTTCACTTCATGTGTTGGGTTACTTTGGGCTGGGGTAGATATGGAATGGCTTCCTGTAATGCCTCATGTTCCAAGGTGGGACTCAGGAATCAGCAGCCTAGTGGCCAGGCCTGTGAGGCTTGGAGATCCAGGCACAACAGGCAAGCCACCAGCCCCCAAGGCTCTTGAGCCTCGATTCAAGAAACTTGGGAAAGTAGTCCCTGTACCAGAAGTCAAAATATAGGCTGGAAAATTGAAAAAGAAAAAAAAACCATTAACATAAAGATACTGTCATAAGAGGGAAGAACAAAACAGAAACTCAGAAAAGGACAACAACGTCAAAATGTCTCCATGCAAAAGACTGATTACAATGATGGCTATGAAATAGGGGTATGGGGAGGTGGTGATGAGGTGAGTAATGCATAAACCTTACTCTCAATGGATTTGGCTCAAGGAGGCAATAATATATACATTCACTTGCATATAGACATTTCTCTTACCCTATAGGGAAATAGGAGGAGTGGGGGACAAGTAAATGTTGGAGGCTGAAAGAAAGACAGATTGAGGGACAGGTAGGCAGAAGCAAAACACTGGTGGGGAGGGACAGGGTAAAAGGAGAGACAGAGAAAAGTAGAAATGGGAAAAACAGGAGAGAGGGAAATACACCTTTAGTAAACATAAGTGTAAATGTCAATGGGATGAACTCAACCACAAAACAGAAACAGCAGAGTGGATTCAAATCCAGAATCGCAAAATAAGCTATTTACAAGAAACATATTTGAAGTAGATATACACACAGAGGAAAGGTAAAAGACTGGAGGAAAATATTTTATGCTTCAGAGAAGTAAAAAAAAACAAACAGGAGTAGCAATCATGATCTCAGAAAAATCAAAAGTAAAGAAAGATATAACTAAAAGAAACAAAGAAGAAAAGTACATCTTCCTAAAAGGTATCATAGACAAGGACGTAATATATGGACTAAATATACACGTACCAAAGAATATAACATCCATATTTCTAAAGGAGGAGTCAAGTGATTTACAGGAGGAAATTGTCAGTAAAACTAGATTAGTGGGGGACATCAACTTTCCCCTCTAAGAACTAGATAAAACTAATCACAAAATTAACAGGAAAGGACTAAAGGAGATGTTGAGAACTTTACAAAAGTTTGATAAGATAGATCTCTAGAGAAAACTGATTTGGGATACAAAAGAATATACCTTATTCTTAATGTTACATGACACCTACACAAAAGCTTACCATGTATTAGGTTATATAACCTCACAGTCAAATGCAGGAAGCAGAAACATTAAATGCATCTTTTGCATATCATGATGGCAATAAAAATACAATAAGAAAGGGACATGGAAAGAGAGATTACAAATTAATGGAAAGTAAATAATCTAATCCTAAAGAATGAATGACTCAAGAACAATCATAGAAACAATCATAATTTCATGAAGAACATTACAACCATGAGGCAGCATTCCAAAATTTGTGAGATGCTGTCCAAAGCAGTACTTTGGGAAAATTTCTATTTCTAATGTTTCTTGTCAATAAAACAGAGACAGAACAGATCACAAAACTAGAAAAAAGAACAAATGAATTAATTTCCAATGAAATATAAAATAGAAATGCAGAAATGAAAGGTGAGTTTAAGAATTTTTGAAAAAATCAAATCAATAAATAAAAGTAGGTGCTGCAGGTTTTATCTAAATACATAGATAAAACATAGATAATTTGATGAATGAAAAGAAAACCAAAACCAAATTACCAGTCTCAAGAAGGAATGCATAAACCAACAAAGATGAAATTAAAGCAATTATTAGGAGTTATTTTCGCCTTTCATATGCAAGCAAAAGCAACAATATCCATGAAAATGGATGAATACTTACAAAAATATAAAATGCCCATGTAAACAGGAGAGGAAATAGAATACTTAAATAGTCCTATGTTAAAAGAAGAAATTGCACATGGCATTACTGAGTTCCCTCAGGAGAAAAAATCCCCAGGACTAGATGGATTAGAAAGTGAATTCTACTAGATATTTTATAAACATTTTATCCTAATACTATATAAACCACTGGGGAAAACCAGGAAAAGGAGGAGTCCTATCAAATTCCTTTTCCGGACCAATATGGTTTTGATACCTAAATGGTGAGAAGACACCATCACCTTACCCATCCAAGAGGTGAGAGGTCCACAGGGCTTACACATTGCACACCATTTCCTGAATGCTTCAATCACTTCTGCTCACTTTTCTTTTCCTCCCTAAAACAATAAATACAATTTGTTACATCTCATGGCTCTTGAGCATGGGGAGAGGGAGAGATGCATGGGATCCCCTGGTGGTTGTAAGAAAACAGAAAACATCAACAAAAATTTTTGTAAAAAGGTCAATAATCTCAAGAGTAATAATGGAGGGGGGAAGGAGGAAAGAAAGGGGTGTGGGTTAGTGATTATCAGTGGGAGATCTCAAAACTATCCTAGAAATCACTGATTATGAAAACAATCCTTTTGTTTTAGTCTCTGTCTGACTTTTCCTGACCCCCCTTTGGGGGTCATCTTTGGCAAAGATACTAGAGTGGTTGCCATTTCCTTCTGCAGCTCATTAAACAGGGCTAAATGAGTTGCTGAGCATCACTCTGACGGTTTGAGACCAGATTTGAAGTGAGATTTCATTACAATAAACCCATGAGTTGATTCTTCTTGAGACCAGTTTTGAACACCAAATGAACAGTCTTGCTGGACTAGGGGCCCAGCAGAACCCCTAGCTGCCCAGAAATCACTCGATACTTGTTAAAAATTAGGAGGTTGATTAATGAAAAGATTAGGTATGCAAAGTATATGAGCAAACAACAAAATAATAATGCTTAATAAATCTGAAGTGGGGAGAGGAGAGGACACACTATCTGATTTTTTTTTTGGTGGGGCAATGAGGGTTAAGTGACTTGCCCATGGTCACACAGCTAGTATTTGTCAAGTGCCTGAGGCCAATTATTTGATAATTTTTAAAAAGATGGTATAATGGAAAAGTTTGCCAGAAATTTGATAGGATATCAAGAGCTGACACCATCCATCAAATTAAACTACAAATGGATACATGAATCAGATGTGAAAGGGACCTCGATAGCAAATCAGAAGAGCAAGGAGGAAATTACTCTTTACATCTATGGAGAGAGGGAGAGGTCTTGATAGAACAAACAAGAGAGAGGATCATGTATTACAATGGAGAATTCTGCTTCGATAAAGTGGAAATGTTTTTGCACAAAGAGAGTCACAATGAAGTGAGAGAAAACATCTTTGCAGTAAAGCTCCCTAAGGAATGTTGAATATGCAGGATCTAGATGGAACTGATTCCAGTTTCCAACATTAAGAGCCATTCTCCAATAGGTCAAAGCGTATGAACAGGAAGTTTTCAAAGGAAGAAATGCAAGCCACCAAAGGCCCTATGACAAAATGTTCCGAATCAATCCCTCATAAATGAGAGCAGAGCATATGAAAACAACTCTCTTCTTTCAGTCTGTGAATCATGGAGATCCGCAGGGTCAAGGACAGTCCCCTCTTTCTGTTCCACAACAAGGTACATGGAAAAGCCCCATTCACCAGGTGCTGGTTGAAACCAGAAGAGACAACAAATATTTCATTAAATTAAAGAACACAAAATGAAAGAGATGATATGGAGAAAGGGAGGGGAAGATATGCTAGACTGTCTCCTCTCTCCCCAGCCCCAAGGCCAAGCCAAGGATGGAAGGAAGGGAAGAAAGAAGGATGGAAACGTCCACCTAAGGAGGGAGTGTTCCCAAAGGCTTCTCCCTGCTGGCCTGTACCACAGCCCATGATCCCCCCAAGCTCCAGTCCTCCAGCCAGAGGCCTGGGTAGGCAGGGAGCCCCAGGCAGGAGCAGTCCTGGAGGAGCAGACACACACACACACACACACACACACACACACACACACACACACACACAGAAACACAGAATCCTACTTACACAACAAAAGCAGCATAAACAAAGGGATTCATACTCTCACGACCTTACACACCCATAAACACACACACACACACACACACACACACAGAATTCTACCTACATACACAACAAAAGCATAAACAAAGGTATTAATACTTCCATGATCTTGCACATACACAATCCAAGCTACATACACAACAAAGGCATAAAAAAGGGATTCATACTTCCATGACCTTACATACACACACAATTCTACTTACATCTACAACAAAGGCATAAACAAAGGGATTAATACTTTCATGACTTTAAACACACACAATCCTGCCTACATCCACAACAAAGGCATAAACAATGGGTTTCATACTTCCACTACTTTAGACACACACACACATGATCCTACTTACATATACAATAAAGGCATAAACAAAGGTATTAATACTTTCACGACCTTAGACACACACACGCACACGCACACAAATACACACACTCTCCCAGGTATCCCCTGGACCCTAAGAGAAGCCAATGGGGGAGATTCATGAAAAGTTTGGGGGAGGAAGCAAGGAGAAGATAAGGAGAAGAATGGGAGGGGCAGAGGACAGATCAGGGGAGGGGGCACTCACTTCACACCCAGCCCCTTAGGCACTAGCCGGACCCGCAGGATTGCTCAGTCTGGAGGATGGGGTGTCCAGGGGAAGGGGAATGGGAGAGGGTGAGAGACAGGCAGATCTTAAGATGCTCACTGCCCCCCCAGTCAAAGGACAGGGAGATGGGTGATCTCTCCTCCTCCGAGACAAAGAGAACTTACAGAAATAGAGGGTAGGAGGGGGTGGGCGCTGTGACCGCACTGTAGGGGCGGGGCGAGTCTCCTCCCAGAATAGAAGGGAAAGGAGGGGGGGGAGGAGAGGGGACTTTCAGACTTCAGGCCCAGAGCAGTGGGGCAGCCCCCCCCCCCCATCCTTTCCCTTACCGAGCCTGGCCAGGGGAGGGGGCCCCAGTGCTTCTTCCACCTTGCAAGTGGCCCGGGGCTGACCAGGGTCCCGGTTCTTGAGGGCAGGCTGCTGGGGCTGGGGTGGGGGGCAGCTTCTGAGGTCAGCTTGGGGTTGTTGAGGGTCGAAAACTGGGAGAGGGAGGCCAGGAGGGGGAAGGGGACATGAAGGGAGGGAGGTCCTGGCTCAAAAAGGGAAGCACCAGTCCTTCAATGGGTACTTGGATTCCTTCCAAGCCTCTAGAGCAGAGCAGAGGAGGAAGGGGTGGTCTGGGGGGAGGGGCGGGTCTCAGCCTCCTTTCTCCAGGCCTGAGGAAACAAAGATCAGGCAGGGATGGGGGGGGGGGCACTCAGGCACACAGGAACATCTGCCCTCTTAGTTCATGGGGACTACCCTGGGTCTAAATCCTATGTAATTATAAAACCTTCCAGAGCCTGGACAAGAGGGAGCCACACCCTCCTCTCTGGCTCAGTCTCCTCTACCAAGTGACTTCATCAATTTCTTCCTAAAACTACTTCATATTTGGACCTTTATTTTCTCCAACACCAGCTGCCTGCCACTAGTGAATTGGTATAGTGGAGAGACGATGGGAATTGAAGGCACAAGACCTAGACTGAAGTGCTGCCTTACTAATTGTGTGACCCTAGGCAAGCCACTGAAACTCTGTAAACCTCAATTTTCATACCTGTGAAATGGGGGTGATAATAATACATATGGTAAGTAAATTATACGATGATTGTAAGGTTCACAATGAGATGTTTAAAAAGGTTTTTCAAACCATGAAGCACTATAGAAGTGTTATTATTTTTATTACCATTATTGTGTTATTGTTCTTTTCTGTTTAATATTCTTCAGATCATTACATAGAATTGCTGTCTTTAGTAACTCAATAAAAGTATTGGGATGATAACCCATCTGCTGCAGCCTCTAAAAAGACAATTTTAGGACAATTCTAGGAGACAGGACTGTGGAGATCAGGTGAGATTAATAAAATTGAGAATTAAAAAATTAAACTGACAAAACTAGGAATTGGTTTTATGAAAAAATAGCAAAATAGATAAATCATTGGTTATTTGATTGAAAAAAGGGAAGAAGAAAATCAAATTACCAGTCTCAAAAATAAATAGGGTGATGCATTGCCAATGATAATGACATTAAAGTAATTATTAGGAGATATTCTGCCACAATCCTATACCAGGTAAACTGAAAATCAAAGTGAAATGTATGAATTTACAAAAGTATAAATTGCACATGTTAACAGAATGGGCAATAGAGTAAGTTAAATAACTCCATCTGTTTACATTTATTTTTTGTGTTTTGGGGGTATGTTTTTTTGGGGTTTTGGGGTTTTTTGGTGGGGCAATGACAGGTTGTGACCTTGCCCAGGGTCAACACAACTCTAGTAAGTGTCAAGTGTCCCTGAGGCCATATTTGAACTCAGGTCGCCCTGAATCTAGGGCCAGTGCTTTATCCACTGTGCCATCTCAGAATGCCCCCTATAAACTCCATTTTATAAAAAAGAGAAATGGAACAAGGCATAAGGAGGTGTCCCCAAGGACAAAAACTCAAGGATCAGGCAGATTTATAAGTGAAATTCTAGAAACATTTAAGGAACCAATCCATCCTAATAATATGCAAACAATTGGAAAAAAATAGGGAAATAAGGAGTCCCACCAAAGTCCATTTATAGGAAAAACATGGTTTAGATAACCTAACCCAGCGAGAGGAAAACAGAAGAAAACTGTAGGCCAATTTCCTTAATGAATACCAAGGAAAACATTTGAGCTGAGATCCTGGGAATGAGATGACAGCAAAATAGGACAACAATCATACACTCTCACCAGTGGGATTAATACTAAGAATGCAGGGCTGTTAAAACGTAAGGAAAACTTCAGCATAATTAACCATATTTCATATGGATCTGGGTTACTCATAAGTTTTCTCCTTGAGAGAGCTAACTAAAGGATGGGCACACCTAGGAAGGAAGGAAGGACGAGAGAAGGGGAGCCAGGGATCAGTAGATAACTCCAGAAATCAGGACCACACCCCTCATTCAAGCCTTTCCCCACCCCCAAAAGAAACTTTTCATTGTCTGGTGGTCACCCCATCTATCCTCTATAAAATCTTTTGCTTTTCTTCGGTTTGGGGAGGAGAATGTTTCTAAGCCATCTCCTTCCTTTGGGAAAAAGTCTTCACCTTCCCTCTTGGTCACTTTCCCTAGCCCCCAAATAAAAGATGGTTTTATTCGAATTGGACCATGTGCAAAAATGTAATTCTTTATAGAGGAATACTTAAGGACAGCCACCACCTAGTTCTCCCCTGACATATTAAAAACAAAACCATCAGAAATTGCTTGATTACATCAATAGATGCAGAAAAAAAGCTTTTGACAAAATACAGCAACCATTCCTATTACAAACACTTTAAAGCACAGGAATCAACAGAACCCCTTTCAAAATGACATGTAATATCTTTTTAAATCCTAGAGCAAGCATTATCTGTAATGAGAATAAATGTAAAACCTTCAGAATAAGGTCAGGAGTGAAGCAAAAAAGTCTGTCGACACCACAATTATTCCGTATTGTACCAGAAATCCTAAGTAGAGGCAGAAGACAGGAAAAAGAAATTGGAAGCAAAAAAGTCCGTTATCACCACAATTATTCAGTATCGTACCAGAAATCCTAAGTGGGGGATGAAGACAAGAAAAAGAAATTGGAAAAATAAAAATAGGCAATGAGGAGACAAAATTACAGGTCTTTGCAGATGATGTACGGTATACTTAGAGTACCCCAGAGAATCAAATTTTAAAAGTACTGGAAATAATTAGCAACTTTAGCAAAATGGTAGTATACAAAATAGAAATGATCAACATTCCAATATACAACCAGCAAGACCCAACAAGGAGAGATTAAAAGAGAAATTTCATTTAAAATAACTGCAAACAAAAAAGAAAAATACTTGGGGGTCTCCCTGCCAAGACCAACCCATGGACCACATGAATACCATGACAAAATACCATTCACACAAGGAAAGGAAGATCTAAACAACATGAGAACTAAGAATTGCTCATCAGTATGCTGAGCCAATAAAAACAACAATTCTACCTAAGCAACTTACTTATTCTATGCAAAAACATTCACACTACCAGAGACTAATTTTATAGAACTAGAAAAAATAATTCATCTGGGAAAAACAGAAGGCAAAGTAATTGAAGGGAAACCATTTTTTGAGGCAACTGGGGTTAAGTGATTTGCCCAGGGTCACACAGCTAGTAAGTGATAAGTGTCTGAGGCCGGATTTGAACTCAGGTCCTCCTGATTCCAGGGCTGGTGCTCTATCCACTGTGCCACCTAGCTGCTCCATGGAAACAATTTTTAAAATGTGAAGAAATACAGTGAAGCAGAGCTAGATGTTAAGGTATAAAACAAAACAGTATTCATGACAACAATCTAGTACTGGCTAAGATATAGAGAGGGGGATCAGTGAAATAGATTAGGTAGGTATACAATACACAGTAGGAAAGGACCACAGGAATTTAGTGTTTGATAACTCAAAAGATCCAAGATTTGACAGTAAGAATCCACCAATTCACAAAAATTGCTTGGTAAACTGGAAAGTTGTTTAGCAGAACTGAGCAGAGATCAACATTGTATAGCAAGAGAAGGTCAAAATGGGAACATGGTTTTGACACAAACAGCAATATCACTGGTAAATCAAAGGGGCAAGGAAATAGGAACCTGTCAGACCTATGGATAAGGGAGGGTGTTATGAACAAACAAGAGAGAGAAGGGATCATGGGAAGTGAAACCGATAATTTTGATTACATGAAATTAAAAGGGTTTTGCACAAAAACTAATATAGTCAAAATTAGAAGGAAACCAGGTACATGGGGAAAATCTGACAGCAAGTTTCTCTAATAAAGATGCTATTTCCCAAATATATAATGAACTGAGTCACATTTATAAAAATATGAGTCATTCCCCAATTGAAAAATGGTCAAGGACTGCTGCATATGCAAGATATAGATGGAACTGATTCCAGTTTCCAACATGAAGAGCCATTCTCCAATACGCCAAAGGACATGAACAGGAAGTCTGAAAAGAAGAAATCCAAGCTATCGATAGCCCTATGACAAGATGCTCCCAGTCCCTCATAGTGAGAGAAGTGCACATGAAAACAGCTCTGTTCATTCGGTCTGTAAATCGTGGAGATCCACAGGGTCAGGGACAGCCCCCTCTTTCTGTTACACAACAAGGTGCATGGAAATGCCCCATTCACCAGGTTCTGGTTGAAACCAGAACAAAAACAAACATATCATGAAAATAAAGGACACCAGAGAAAAGAGATAATGTGGAGAAGGTTAGAGCCATCCAAGGCCAAGCCAAGGATGGGAGGAAGGGAGGAAGGGAGGAAGGGAGGAAAGAAAGATGGAAGCATCTACCTGAGGAGGGGAGCGAGAGAGTGTCCACAAAGGATTCTCCCAACTGGCCTCCACTTCCCCCCATCCCATGACCCTTCAAACCCCCTGACCTCCAGACAGAGGCCCGGGCCAGTAGGAAGACCCAGGCAGGAGCAGCCCTGGAAGAACAGGTGCACACATGCATACACACATACACGCATACACACAGGCAGACACAATCCTACCTACACACACTCATAAAGGTATTAATACTCCCATGACTGGCAGCACTAGACGGGACCTCAAGATAGAGAGAGACAGAGCTGAGAGGGTCTACAGAACACTGAATATCCTTGCTGGAAAGGTATGAGCCTAAGCTCCACACAGTTTGTTCTAGAGATCTTCCCAATCGGGGAGTGGACTTGAGGTCAAGTCTACCATTACACTTGCCTAGGGTGTTTGATCTTTCAAAGCTATTTAGGCCCAAACTCTTCCTCCCACCATCAGAAGTCCTGCAGAACCTGGGGTGTGTGTGGTGCAAATATAGATTCCCTAATCTTGGAGCGAGCCCCTCCTCCAAGTGATTTTTAGGAAGAAATGAATAAAACATCAAAAAGGATTTTCCCCTTGCCACACTGTACAAATGAACCCATGCAGGTCCAGCAGAACTTAATCCCCTGCCTTTGTCTGAGTGACTGATGCTAACAGGATTGGCTTATTCACTGCACATTACTGATGAGGTGAATCATTAATCAGTATAAATATGATAACAGCATTGAAGCCCTCTATGCCAGAAAGCCCAACCACTGGGCCCCAGGATGCCTGTCTCTGGCTTGTTCAAAGGGCAGGGAGTAGGATGGGGTCTTACACCTTTTCAAATGGAAACCCAGATCAAATTAACCACCCAACTCTTATAGACTCTAATCTTTCTAGAGGCACAATATAATGTCTAGCAAGGCAGCAGCAGCTAGCTCTAATCACTAGTTGCCATGGTGACTGGCTGTTGCCAAGGATACCTGGAATGCTGAGCTATTGGCATTCAGGACACCTCCTTATCCAGCCTCCATTATGATCCCTGGGCCAGGAGGACGGGAGGACTTCTTGCAATCTTTGTCCTAGCCTGCCAGCTGGGTGCAGATCTAAATCACCAGGGGTACAAAATATCAAGAGGTACCCACCCATGCACACATACACACACAGAGGCATATGCATTGCAAATACTGAGAGACAGAGAACAAAAGAAAGACAGACATAAAGATGCAGAGACACAGAGAGAGAAATATAGATGCTGACTGCCGAATGGTGTGCACAAGAAGAAACAGAAAGCAAGCAGTTGGTGCTCTGAGACATGCATCAGGGAAGGAAACAAACATCATCCCAGGCACTCTGGTGACCTCCCTGGTCAGCTCCTAACTGGATGTGAAGAAACTGAGGCCTAACAAAGTTAAGTTATTGCCCAGGGTCTCACGGGTACTCAGCATCAGAGGCAGCATCTGAACCCAGGTCCTCTGAATCCATTACAGCCAAGCTTCCATAATAGCCAAGTTTCTTTCCATAGGACAGTTCTGCCTCCCAGAGCAGCTTCTGTCACCTAACGATGGTTGTCCCAGGAGGCGTCAGAATTTGGTTTTTAATTCTCCACAAAGAAAGGCTAAAGGACCTTAAGCTTGCATGTGAGCAAGCTGGCTAATACTGTAACACATAGAGGACAGCCTTCATTTTTGCCTCCTTTAGGAGAATTTCTCAAAATCCTGTGTATTTGGGGTGGCTAGGTGGCACAGTGGATAGAGCACCGGCCCTGGAGTCAGGAGGACCTGAGTTCAAATCTGGCCTCAGACACTTAACACTTACTAGCTGTGTGACCCTGGGCAAGTCACTTAACCCCAATTGCCTCACTAAAAAACAAAAAATCCTGTGTATTCCCAACTGTGGTTCTTAGTTACATGAATTCTTTCTTTGGAGCCTGCTGGCAACATTTTGTTCTTTGACCTATAAATTTGGAATTTTGGCTCTAATATTGCTGGGAGTTTTCATCTAGGGAGTGTCTTTCTGGGGGTGACATATAGATCCTTTCCATTTCCTCTTTGCTTTTTGGTTCTAAGAGGTCTAGGAAGTTTTCTTATTTAATTTCTTGAAATTTTATCTCAAGGCTCTTTTGCATGGCATAGCTTTTAGGGTGTCCAAAAATTCTTAAATGTTTACCCCTTAATTGTTTTTCCATATCACTTGTTTTTACTATGATACATATTATAATTTTTTTCATTTTACAAGTTTCTGTTATTTTCTGTATATGGTACATCAAATTTATATTTTAATTACTTATATCAATAAAAGAGAGAAAAGCACATCAATGAATTTGGCGTGCAACTAAAATATCTTAAAAATGAATAAATTGGGGCAGCTAGGTGGCACAGTGGAAAGAGCACTGGCCTTGGATTCAGGAGGACCTGAGTTCAAATCTGGCCTCAGACACTTAATACTAGCTCTGTGACCCTGGGCAAGTCACTTAACCCCATTTGCCTCACAAAAAAATGAATAAATTACAAGTCCCCAATTAAATACCAGATTGGAAATCCAAAAAATCAAAGGAAAGGTTCATAATTGAAATTAAGAAAAAATATGAACTAATAAATAAAACTAAAAGCAAGTTTTATGAAAAAACAATAAAATAATTAAAGCATTTGTTAAGTTGGTTTTTAAAAGGAAAGAAGAAAACCAAATTACTATTATCAAGAATGACAATGGTAAATTCACTACAAATGAAGAAGAAATTAAGACAATGGTTAGGAGTTATTTTGTCTAAGTAATATGCCAATACATTTGACAATCTAAATGAAATGGATGGATATCTGCAAAAATAAAAATGACCCAGATTAACAGAAGAAGAAATAAAATACCTGAATAGCCCGATATTAGAGAGAGAAATTGAACAATCCATCAACAAACTTCCTAAGAAGAAATCCACAGGACCAGATGAATTCACCAGTGAATTTTACCAAATATTTAAAGGACAATTAATTTCAATACAAGATAAAGGATTTGGGAAAATAAGTGGAGTCCTATCAAACTCCTTTTATGACATAAATATGGTGCTGATACCCAAACCAGAAATGCTGCCCCAGCATTTCTGTATATTACCAACAAAGTCCAGCAGGAAGACATAAAGAGGAAAATTCCATTTAAAATAACTGTACGGGGCGGCTAGGTGGCGCAGTGGATAAAGCACCCGCCCTGGATTCAGGAGGACCTGAGTTCAAATCCAGCCTCAGACACTTGACACTTACTAGCTGTGTGACCCTGGGCAAGTCACTCAACCCCCATTGCCCTGCCAATAAATTAATTAATATTTAATCAATTAATTAATTAATTAAAATAACTGTAGACAATATAAAATACCTGAGAGTCTCCATGCAAAGACAAAACCAGGAACTATATGAAAACAACTACAAAACACTTTTCCTTGAGGTATAAGGTCAGTAATGGAGTCTCTGATTCGAAGGGTATGGACATTTTATTCACTTTGTTTGCATAATTCACATTACTTTATGGAATGGTTGTACCATTTCACAACTCCACCAACCATGTATTTATGTGTCTATCCTTTCCCAAGACCTCCAACATTGACTGTTGTCATTTTTCCCAATTTGCAGGGTGTAGGATGAAGCCTCAGGGTTATTTTCATTTGCACATGAGCATTTTGAGAACGTAAAGTATGACCTGCATAGCAAAAATAATGAGCACAATGGAACAAGTGCAATCTGCATAGAACTGAATGACGATGTAAAAAAAGAAGTAAAAACCAATGAGGTTTACTAAAAAATAAATAAATAAATAAATAAATAAATAAAAATGGGGGCAGCTAGGTGGCACAGTAGATAGAGCACTGGCCCTGGAGTCAGGCGTACCTGAGTTCAAATCCGGCTCAGACCACTTAACGCTTACTAGCTGTGTGACCCTGGACAAGTCACTTACCCCCAATTGCCTTACTAAAAAATAAATAATAAATGAATGAACGAATGAATAAATAAATAAATAAAAACCAATGATGTTTATGGTTTAAGTTCTAAAGCAATCTGATTTAAAAAACTAATCAACAAGGAAGGGTCCAAGTCAGATTTTGTGATAATCACCTCTGGTCTTCCCAACTTTTTTGAGTCTAGGATAGTATTCCCAGTTCTCCCAACTCTATCAGGTATATCCTTGTTGTTAAGATTATTCTTCTCTCTGATTCTAACATACAATCAATGTTTGGCCCTGCAGCCCCCACAGGCAGGAGCAGGTTCTTTGGACAATGTGAGTCAACGAAACCCCTCTGAGTGTCTCTCTTGTGCCAGGCTGTTAGAGGAGGCTTGAGTGGCGGCAATCTCTTTTTTACTTAATAGTATTTTGGTTTTTCCAATTACATGTAAAGATAGATTCAACATTCATTTTTAATAAGATTTTGAGTCCCAAAATTTTTCTCCCTCTCTCCCTTTCCTGTCCCCTCTCTAAGACAGCAAGCAGTGTGATAGAGGATGTACGTGAGCACTCATGTTCAACAAATTTCCACAGTAGTCGTGCTGTGAAAGAAGAATCAGAACAATGGGGGAAACCACAAGAAAGAAAAAAGAGTGAAAATAGTATGCTTGATTCTGCATTCAGACTCCATAGGTCTTTCTCTGGATGTGGAGAGCATTTTCCCTCATGAGTCTTCTGGAATTGTCTTGGATCAAACTATTGCTGAGAAGAGCTAAGTCTATCATAACTGATCATCGTATATTATTACTGTGTACAAGTTCTCCAGTTCTGCTCACTTCATCAGAACTCAGTTCCTATAAGTTTTCCAGGTTTTTCTGAAATCTCATCATTTCCTACCACACAATACTATTCCATTAAATTCATATAGTCCAAGTTATTTAGCCATTCCCCAAATGATGGGTATCCCATCGATGTCCAATTTTTGCCACTATAAAAAGAGCTGTATAAATAGTTATGTACATAGGGGTTCCCTTTTCCCTTTTTATGATCTCTTTGGGATAAAGACTTAGTAGTGTTATTTCTAGATCAAAGGGTGTGCCCACTTTTATAGCCCTCTGGGCACAGTTACCAAATTTTCTCCAGAATTGTGAGATCAGTTCACACCTCCACCAGCGATGCATCAATGTTCCCATTTTCCCACATATTCTCCAACATTTATCATTTTATTTTATGTCTATTAATCACTCTGATAGGTGTGAGGTAGTACCTTGGGTGCTGTTTTAATTTACATTTTCTAATTAATAGAAATATAGAACATTTCTTCATGGGAATATAGATAGTTTAATTTCTTCATCTGAAAACTGCTTCTTCATATCCAGCCAAGTCTGAGAATCCTGACTTTCCCATTCGAGAGACTTTTCATGCCCATAGGGGACCATGAAGATACATCAGGGAAACAGGTGCCAATCAGGTTCCATTCCGTTAATAGAATTTTAAGCTGCTTAACATGTGCCAGGCTCTGTGCTCCACTGGAAATATGAAGAACGTAAGGACAGTCCCTGATCTTTCCTGGAACTCACAGAGTGATGGGGGAGACAAAACAACTATGGAGATAAAAGCTATATACGGGAATACTGGAAATAATCAACACAAGGAAGGTGTAGATAAGAGACTTGTGGGAAAGGGGAAAAGCTTTCCTATAGATAGTGGGATTTTAGCTGAGACTTTGAAGAAAGCCAGAGAAGTCATTTGGCAGAGATGAGGAAGGAGAAGTTCAGGTGTGGGGGGACAGCCCCTGGAAAGGAAATGGCCAGCTCTGGGAGATGGAGGATTTGTGCTAGGAACAGCAAGGAGGTAGGTGTTACTACACTGAAGAGTATATCACAGGAGTGAGGAGGATTAAGTGGGAGTGAGAAGATGTAAGGAAATGGAAAGGTGAAAGTGCGTACTTTATAAAAGGCTTTGAATGCCAGAGAGGATTTATAATTTGGTCCTGAATTAATAGGGAACCAGTGGCATTTGACAGGGTAGAAGACAGGGATGGGGGGAGGGCTCATACGATAGACTTGTGCTTAGGGAAAAGAGATTCTGAGAGCTGAGCACAGGACAAACTAGAATTGGGAATGTCCTGGAGGTAGAGACCCCAAACCAGAAGGTTGTTTCAATGTCCATTTTGGGAAGTGATGAGGGCCACACCAAGGTGCTGGCATTGTCAAAGGAGACAACAAGGGGGCACATATGAAAGCTGTTGCAAAGGTAAAATTGACAGGTCTTGGCAATAAGTTGGTTTGGAGAGTTCTGAGAAGTCCAGACTGAAGGATGACTCTTATGTTGTGGGCTTGGGTGACTGGGAAGATGCTGGTATCTTCAACAGTAATAAGGAATTTTGAAAGGGAAGAGTGTTGAGGGTAGGGGGATAGAACGAGTTCAATTTTGGACACAGTGTATTTAAGATGTCTCCAGCACATCTGATTGGATATATCTAATAGGCTAGGTGGAGATAAAAGACTGCGGGTCAGCAGAGAGGTTCGTATTGGACAAGTAAATGTGAGAATCATATGCATAGAGATGATAACTAAACCCATGGGAACTGATAAGTATAGCAAGTGAAATAGTATGGAGAGAGAAGGGAAGGCAGTTCAGGACAGAGCCCAGTGGGACACTCGTGGCTACCAGGCATGACCTGGATGAAGATCCAGCTGAGAATACTGGGAAAGGAGTGGACCATGGTGAGGTGCTCAGGGAGAGGTATTGTCTTTTACCTTTCTTTCTATTTCCAGTGCTCACTACAGTGCCTGGCACTTAATCGTCAGGAATAAATGTGTATTTAAAAGATTAAAAGGAGATCCTGGCGGGACAGCTAGTTGGCACAGTGGATAAAGTACCAGTCCTGGATCAGGAGGACCTGAGTTCAAATCTGGCTCAGCACTCTGATACCTACTAGCTGTGTGACCCTGGGCAAGTCACTTAATGCTCACTGCCCTGAAGAAAAAAAAAACAAAAAAAAGTTAAACAACCAAAAACATAGATCTAGAGAGAATTCATGTCACAGAAACTTAGTCAAAAGTATCATGAGAAGGGTGAACTGCACAATGATCAGAAAGTTTGAGGATTAAAAAAGTAGGTTAGATTTGGCATCTAAGAGAGCAACATTAGGGAGAGATGTTTCAGTTGAATGATGAGGACAGAAGGCAGACTGTAGAGAGTTGAGGAGAGAGAGAAAAGCAAATAGAGGTGACTATTGTAAACTGTCTAGCCACAAAAGGGAGGTCATATATGGAACAATAATTAGGGAGGATGGATAGATCCAGGGAGAAGTTTTTAAAGATGGGAGAGTCATAGACATGTTTGTAGGCAGGGGAAAGATGTCAGTGCATAAGGAGAGGCTGAAGAAAATGTAGATAATGGGGATGACAGAGGGAGCAAGCTGCTGGAGCAAATGGGCTGCAAGGGAACCATTTGTCCACATAGAGAGGGGTTTTGCTCAAGAAGGAGTGAGCACATCTCTATGTGTGAGACAGGGTGGAGGAGGAGACAGTGGCAGAAGGCATCTGAGGGATGTGAGAAGAGGAGGGGAGAAGGAGGAACTCTCAGGGATTAACCTCCATATTGTCAGGAAAATGTGAGGCAAGGCTCTCAGCTAAGGGGTGGGGGAGTATGGGGAGGAGCAATGGGAGGTTTGAGGAGAGAGAGAAATTTTCAGAAGAGCCACTGTGGTGAGTGAGATAGGGAGTTAATCAGAGAAGTACAAAAAATTAATTCGGGACCTCCAGGAATAGCTTTGTCACCTTTGGGGAAAACCACCATGCTGTTTAGTAGGGAAGAGGCAGGGACCAAACCATGTTGGGGAAAACATTAGTCCTATCAAACAGGACTGGAATTGAAATTTCAAAAACACCTTGGTGAATTTGACACCAGCCCTTTACCAATTTTCTGTCGGTGATTTTTAGCTGCACTAATTTTATTTTTTTTTAAGTGAGGCAATTGGGGTTAAGTGACTGCCCAGGGTCACCAGCTAGTAAGTGTTAAGTGTCTGAAGGCAGGCTTTGAACTCAGTACTTCCTGACTCCAGGGCCAGTGCTCTATTACTGTGCCATCTAGCTGCCCCCACTAATTTTATTTTTTACAAAAACCTTTCAATTTTATGTAATCATAATGATCAATTTTACCTCCTGGACTCCTCCCTCCATATCTCTTCTTTTTCCCCTGAATAGTTCCTCTATCTTTTTTTTTAGTGAGGCAATTGGGGTTAAGTGACTTGCCCAGGGTCACACAGCTAGTAAGTGTCAAGTGTCTGAGGCCGGATTTGAACTCAGGTACTCCTGAATTCAGGGCCGGTGCTTTAACCACTGCGCCATCTAGCTGCCCCAGGGAATTCCTCTTAAAAGACTTACACTGGGGACAGCTAGGTGGCGCAGTGGATAGAGCACCGGCCCTGGATTCAGCAGTACCTGAGTTTCAAATCCGGCCTCAGAGACGTGATACTTACTAGCTATGTGACCCTGGCAAGTCACTTAACCCTCATTGCCCTGCAAAAAAAACAAACAAACAAACAAACCCAAACAAAGAATTACACGGGGCAGCTAGATGGCACAGTAAAGCACCGGCCTGGATTCAGAAGGACCTGAGTTCACATCCCTCCTCAGACACTGGCATTTACTAGCTGTGTGACCCTGGGCAAGTAAGTTAACCCTCATTGCCGCACCAAAAAAGAAAGAATTACACCCTCTTGCACACAAAACCAACTGAATAAGATAGTAGTTTATTTAGGGGCTGGGGAAGGGAAACCAAGAGAGAAGTCCTTGGACTTCTCATGGGGAGAAGGCATGGCACAGAGCATGGCTCTGAGATACCAATCTCCTCAAGCAGGAGACAGGCAGATACTTTTATAGAGGTCCGATGGTGGTCCGATGAGGTGATCGTCTATGGAAAATTCCCCTATTGAGGGAGGACCACCACCCACTGGTGGTGGCTGGAGGAGTTGGGTTCGAGGTGGCTGCAGATCTCTTAAGCCATCTCTCTCCTCCTCCTGCCACAAAGGCAGCAGACACACCTAATCTTATCCTCCCAGGGGGGGAGAAGACTGCAATGAAGGGTAGGGGTTCCGGAACTAGCTCAGTCTGATCTGGTTCCACTTATCTCTTTAGGTGTGTCTGTCCTTTGGTTTAGTTTCTCTAGGAGAAGGTTCTTTGATGTGCCCCCAGAGAATTGCTGGGGTGCTATGGGCCCATAACAATAATCTTTCTTTTTGTCTAATTCATGTATTCAATTTAACTTATCTTGGTTTATGTTGGAGATGGTGATCTATACTCATTTCTACGATACTGCTTTCCAGGATTCTCAGAAGTCTTTGTCAAACAGGAAGTCCTTACCCGCCCCCATAAGTATGGGCTTTGGATGTATGGGACATTATACTACTAGATTCATTGCCTTCTCAGACTATGCCTGAAATTGCTGCTCATTTCTCACAACTCTAGGAATGAGTGGTCACTTCTCCCCAGCATTCCCAGCATTTCCATTCCAGGAACCAGTTTCTCCCTATTAGTGAGAATCAGAGCCAGAACTAGTCAGTCACTAAACTCTGTTAAGCACCTACTGTTTACCTGGCACTGAGCTAAATAGATTGTGGGGATACAAAGACAGGAAAAAGGCCTTCTGTACACTACGTGAAATAAAAGCAATGGGGAAGATAACACGCAAAACAACTATGGAGAACCCATGCACTTAGTTCATACATATCAGTCAGGAAAGTGCAGGAACTCTTGAGATCCCTAGAGGCCTGGAGGGGTGTGGTGGGGGGTGGGGAAGGGGAGGAGCTGAGGGGCAGGCAGATCTCCAGCTTCTTTCAGCCCCCCTCCAGACTCAGGGAAAAGGGAACTCAAGCCTCCTCCTCCGCCTCCTCCTCCGCCTCCTCCGCCTCAGAGACAAAAAGGACTGTCCTTGCTCAAAGGTGGGAATGGCAGGCAGGGTGACATCACAGTGGGGCCAGGCTAGTCTCCACCCAGAACAGAGGGAGGAGGGAGGAGGGAGGAGGAAGAAGAGAGGGGAGGGGGCTGTGTGCTGTCGGGCCCAGAAGAGGGGGGCGCCCACAACCCCAGTCCTTTCTCTCAACTCCCTTCAGCCAGCCTGGCGAGGGGAGGGGCCACAGTGCATCTTCCTCTCAGAAGAGGGCCAGGGGCTGAGCAGAAGCCCAGATTCCTGTGCGCAGACTGCTGGGGCTGGGGCTGGGGGAAGCAGCTGGGCTCAGCTCAGGGTTATAGGGGGTCAGCCCCTTTATGGAAAAGTGGGAGGGGAGGGCTGGGGAGGAGGAATGGGGGCTCCCAAAGGGAAGAGCACAATAGCTACAGCTGCAGCAGCCCAGATCACCAGCTCTGAATGGGACCTGGATTCCTGACAACCCCTAGAGCACAGGAGGAAAGGGGTGGTCTGGGGCAGAGGTGAGTCTCAGCCTCCCTTTCTCCTGGCATGAGGAGACAAAACTAGGACAGGGGCTGGGAGGTGCAGGACTAGTGCCCAAACATGCAGGCATGTCTGCCTCTGAACACCCCTGGGCTGTCCAAACTGGGGGCGGTTGCTGCAGTGGCAACTCCTCCCTTGAATGAAGAGAGAGGTATGACAGATGGTTGGTGATGCTTCCAGGCCCCAGGATGCTGCCCTACCCATGAGGAGAATCACCTAGGGGGCCTAGAGCACCTGGGGGAGTCAGGAATCTAGCCAGAAGGCTCTTGATCAAATGGCTGCAGGATAGGGAACGGGCACGTGAGGACTGTGGGGGACTCCCAGAGAAGGAAAATCTCAC